>NC_057770.1:3904372-4204372 GCF_014825855.1 Bombus pyrosoma | reverse complement strand
TTTATCGGGATAGCCGCCTTGGTGGTACGATCCTGTAAGTAACGTAGAGTCTATCAAACAGACGATTTCCACGTGTCAGAAACGATCATCCGTTTTAAATACAAGCGTGGCTCCTATATAAAAGGCAAAAACTTGCGTTGTTTTTGCAGACAAGCAGCACGCCACCACCACCGGACAAGGAAACGCCGCCTCTGTCGAAACTCGAGCTGACCAACTGCAAAGAGATAATGGAGGGCCGTGTGCAGGTCCAGTGGGAGATGATAGGAGACGATATCCAGATCAGAGTGTCCGGCCGGATCAACGAGGACCAGTACGTTGCGTTCGGTTTATCCGGTCGCGAAGGAAAGCCCGAAATGATCGGTGGCGACGTGGTCGTGGTCGCTTACGACAACAGGACCGGTAAATTCATCGCGGTCGACTATTATTTGTCGGATTACGCGCAATGCGACGGCAAGAAGGGTGTGTGCCCCGATGAAAGGGTCGGAGGAAAGAACGACGCCGTTCTCGTACACGGAGAACGAAAGAACGGCGTAACGACAGGTAAGAAATTACTTGTTCGATGATCGCGAAAAGCATTTGTATTTATCGTACCATTTATATACGTACTAATTAATTAGGTCCAAGTGTATGAAATTTATTTATTTCGTTTATCATCGAAGATTACAGTATGTAACGTTCGCGATCGACATTTCAGTTACTTATATGAGACCTATGAGTACAAACGAGCCGGTAAAGGACAGAATGATCCCAAACACAGAGACGAGCGTAATCGCGGCGATAGGACCTCTGAATATGAGAGGAGAAGCCAATGCTCATCACAGCTTCGACAGGACGAACGAGGACATTCGTATTGATTTTACGTCGAGGAACGTGCACGAGTGTACAAATTCCCTCTACAACCTCCCGGACATGTCTGACATCGAACCCTGGCCAGCAGCCGTGATCACCAACGAAACTACCTTCAGCACGAGGATCGGACCTGCTGGTGGGAAAAGAGGATACACGAGGATCACAGGTATCCTTCCTTGTATGCTACGTTCGTTGGATAACTTATAAAACGAGCGTTAAAAAGAAGACTATTATTGGGCTATTATTTTTGGCAAATCCTTTTATACCTTATCTTTTTTATACGTTCGTGTCGTGTTGTTTGAATATCGCAATGATCGGGGATTGAAACGTAGGACAACCTGCTTGGGGAATCGCGTGGTACATCAACGACTTGCTGATCCCTGAAATCACAGTGGAGAGAGGACAGACGTACACGTTCATAGTCGAAGGTGGGAACGATCCGGCTAATCCAGCAAGGCGAGTTGAAATTTCAAACTATTAATAGTCCGGTTTGTATTCTGTTTCCTTGATTTCGCCGCTCGTTCGATGTTCGATAATTATAGGAAATTTGTAGCGCCGGCATACCTCGTTCACTGCCATTCCATCGCAATTTTCCATAGAATTTTAGAACGTATCGTCGAGGCCATTGTTTTACGAATTGTTTCTTTTCGAAATTGCCTGCGGAATGATAAGTTTCTGCTTCTCGTGGAGCGTAAGAACGCGACTTCTTTCCTGTAGGTACCATCCATTTTATATCACCGACAGTCCAGAGGGTGGATTCGGTCAAAAGACCGAGACAGAGCAAAGGGCACAGAGAGTGTTTGCTGGAGTAAAATACGACACGGACGGATATCCTTATCCCACGGCGGCTGGTCGTTACTGCGAATGGGTTCACAAGACGGTAGACATGAGCGCGGATATGGAAACTTTTGAGAATTTCTTTGAAACCCTTAGACTAGAGTGCGACAAGGGTGAGCCCGCTAAACTTGTTTGGACCGTGACTGAAGATACTCCGGATTTGGTCTATTATCAGGTACGATTCGTAAAGATACTATTGACATCGTATGAACGAAAGATCCACGCTTTTGCCATGATTGTGTCGCGAATAAAGAACGTTATTCAACGAGAACAATTTGTCTCCACAGTGTTACACGCACAATAACCTGGGCTGGAAGATAAACGTTGTCAACAGCGCACACGCGGCCATTCCGTTACTGTCGATGGTTACAACGACGTTCGTCGTCGGTATGTTACAATTCATAAGATGAATCAATCCTTAAATATTGCCTAAAACATACGCGAGGAGTTACGAGCGTACGTGCGATCGCAAGGTCAGATCTGAAACAAAACGAGACGAAGGGAAAGGTAAATTCGGATTCGAAGGAAGCTCGCGTAGATAACGACGGTGATAAAACAAAAACAAAAAAAAAAAGGCGATTGTTAAAATCTGCTGAACACGATACAAGGTTGTAAGAAAGTACTTAGCTCGTAAGGTTTAATCGTACGTAAAAGATTAGCAGAATATTTTTAAGATCTCTATCAGATTCAATATTTCATATTATACTATATATATGTATATGTATATGTATATTTATATATACGCATATATATATAATTATATATATTATATATATACATACATACATACACGTATTAACACGGCACTTGAGGAGAACGAGATTCGAGGTGATTTTTAACGTTTAAGAATTTAAGAGACTACTTAGGAAAAGGAGAGCGAGAATAATTTCTGACAATAATAATAATTCGGGAGCGGGGTATAAACGTGGATAATTTCTGACAATAACGTAAAACTTGTATTGTTTATCGTGGGTACAGGGAGGGAGACTGTAATTTATCGAGCAGAATCGATCGGTGTAGATCGATGCGTATATCGGTGATAAACGAAAGAACGGGGAAAGTATCCGTGGTACATGTACAATGTAAATTTTGCACAAAGCTATAGTTGAGTATAATGTAACATTAAAGATCGAGTAGTACTTAAGATATACATTTATAAATGCTGTCGACTTGACAATAATACGTAGGGTAGTAAACGATGAAGGAATCGCTGAAGAGAAAAAAAAAAAAACGGGGAAATATGTACAAGGTAACGTCAGACATTATGTAATTTAAGGGTGATACAGTTGCAAACTATCCCCTATACGTGTAACAATGCTATAATATGTACATACTATAGAGTGGACCTTCCTAAAACGGAATGAAAGTATAAAATGTGCCTTGGGTACAGATAATGAACTTCTCTAATTACACGAATTAGGAACCACTCGGACAAGAGATACCCTGTAGTACTTAGGAGCTGGTTTCTTGCGCGTTGAACGTATCCATACGTGGTCAATTCATAGAACCGAATATTAACGTTGATGTTTCGTTTCGCAAGGATATACTGAGCGAAACGGTTCAGTCTGTCTTAACTGGAGAGTCCAATCGAAATCAATTCGCAAAGACGTAACGGCGAGCGAACAGGTAGCGTGATACGTGCAAGGAATGAGATGTCGTGCAACCAAGAAATCAGAAAAATACATAATCACTCTAGAAACGTAGAGATTAACGAGGTAGCGAAAAAGAAGAAACGATATATCTCTCCCTCTTTTTAAACGTGAATAATAAAAACTATGCAGTGTCCAGATTCTAAGTAACGGGGTGTCCTCAAAATTGCCAGCAGTCAACAAAATTCTTTGCAATTCCGATTGCTTAACGTACGAAGACCAGCCTGTATTTAATTACATATGCATTCATACCTAACATAAACATTATATATATATATATATATATATACATACACAAAAACACACACACACGCGCACACACAGATATATATATATATATTAAACATACATACATTATACGAGGTACTACATGCATAAATATAAAAGAAAATTCGGAAATTTACATCGTTTAGCTGTCAACGTTGTCCAGTTTGTATTCGTCCGCGCTTATCAATCGCGATAACCAAAATGACAATAACGATTGGACAAATATCTAGCACAACAGTTTATACCGTTCTGCTCTACCTTCGATTTACGATAGATCAAAGGATCGGCTCCTCTTCGAGCAACACGCGTAAACAAGCAACGAATACGCACGTTGGACATCGTTGCTCGAGCTTCTAAGCGAGATGCGTCAAAGAAACAACAGTGTCAAGTAAGGATACTACGTATTACACGCGTTTGTAGAGTTAATTAAGCGACCGTAAGGCGAAGCCGAAGATTCGTTTGATCGCCGTGTCGATTCAACGCGTCTGGATTCCAGTGTTTCCGGCGATGCTCGACGGCGATCCTCCAGAGAATACCATACGATTCCACATGATTTTCTTCGGGTCTGTACACCATAGAATAACGCATCCTCGTCGCCATTTTCGTTCTTCTTCCTCGTCTCACTGCTTTTCTTCGTCCCTTCTTCCTTATCGTATCTGTTATTCTTCTTTCTAAGCGAATCCTTCGAGAGAGCGAGGCGGATTGTAGCATGTAAGCGGATATAAAACTCCAACTTCTGTGAACGACAATAATATGATACCGACGGATTGCCGGATCGGAAATTCAGAGGGGCTGCTCCGATGAATCCAGCGATTTACGCGCGACCCGGAAGAGAAAGGAACGTTTCGAAAGACGCCGGACTCGACGAAACTTGCTGTCCCGCGTTTCCTGCTTTTACTCGAGACAATAAACGAGCTGTTGAAACCGTAAGGATCGATCGTTCGTTCGCCAATGTTACTCGGACAATAACGCGATTAATCGCCACCAAAGAGTTCTATATTTTATGGAGGGGATGGTAAAACGTATCCGAAGGACGATCGCGACGATCGAAAGTAAACGCTTGACGATATTCGTGGATACGGTTTACTGTTCTAAATTTTGAAATTCCGACAATAATCACGCTCGATCCTTTCAAGTACAAACGTCCGATAATAATCGATCGCGTTTGTCGGTTATTAGATCGGACAACGGATACGGTCGTTCGTCAAAGGAATGGCCGCGCGAAGAAAACGCTCGGTCGTAGGACAGCAGACGCCATTCGTTAGAAGACAAATATGTATCTGTACGGATCAATTATTCGAGTTGTAAGTGTAGAAAAAGAGAACTTAAACGGCGCACAGTTGCGCCGGCATTAAGCTACTAGCAGTAAACGAGTGTACAGAACGAACGAAAGTTTTAGATAGGAATGTGTAAAGATCTTCTCTTTTTAATAATCTCGTCTCTCCTCTCCTCTCCTCTCCTCTCCTCTCCTCTCCTCTCCTCTCTTTTTCTCTCTGTCCGTCTCTGTCGCGTATATGTGCACTTTCTACGCCACTATTTCTCTCTCTTTGTCTCTCGTTTTCACTTTGTCCCGTAGAATATTCACGGAGCAGCCCGAGCGATGTCCCTTAAGTTGTTAGCAGTTAAGGAGAGAGAGAGAGAGAGAAGAAAAAAGAAAAAAACGATAGTTTAGAAGTTAAGCGAAAACCTTCTTTTCTCGCCGTATCGAGGTGTAATTTAAAAACGACGTAAAAAGAAAATATGAAAAGAGAATGGAGAATATGTACGAGCGTCGAAGATGATCGTGTACGGTCGATCGGCCGTCGTTCGAATCGACGAAACGATGGCTTGGTTTCCAGCGTACGACGTTCGAAGCGTGGATTTCGAATCGTTAGCGATTATATTATAGCAGGTAAACACGTTTACATTTTGTGTCTCTCGTATCGTAGTTCAAATAGCGTTTTACTCGTGTAACTTTCCTTCCATAAGCGTCGATCCTCTCGTGCAAATCGACGAATCCAAGAATCGATTAACTCGAGGAATTCAAGCGAAAAAGAAGAACCTAAGAGACCGATAGAATCTGATTCTATACCGTTAGCGCACAATTCGATATTCAAGCACGTTCCTCCTTGTATAATCCTTTCTTGGCTCATAGTTTCGACAAACTTCTCTATTCGTTATACCCAGTTTTTTCCTCCTACTATACCCGCTCACATATCCCTACGAACATATCCTTAATGTAAGGCTCGGAAGGTTTCAGACGAAACGTTCTCGATTAGTGTTTTATTCGATAAAAGAAAAGACAACAGCGGACTGTCGCTTGAATCGGAACGTGAGGAAATTAGATGGAAATTATCGAGCGTCCTCGAGATCGGCCTTTGTGTCTTTGATTTTTCGCAAATGCCGTCTGAGGGACATCTCGAACGATCGGACGAAAAAATAAGAAAGAAACAGACGAACATCGCGGATTGACGCAGAGATGCGCGAAGAATCGAGATCGATCGGAATTGATAATGGGAAAGATTGGGCGAGTGGCGAACGAACCGTAGAGATAAGTAAAGAAGAACGATCGAACTAGCGATTTTAATAGCGTGGATCGATCGAACGGATGTATAACACTGTCAATATGTATGTAACGACAAAGGTCTTCTTGTTGCAACGATGTATCGCGAAGAGAACTGGAAGGCTTTTAAAAGTGGATATCTTTGTGAATCTTATCCTTGTCGTAGAATATATTTTCACACTTAAGAACACGGCGTCGAGAGCGAGAGAAAAAAAGGGAGAAACGGTATATCGGTGCTTCGGCTCTTTGCGCTCTTGTGAAACAGTCTGCTTTCTTGCTTTCGCTGATAAAGTACGTCTACGCGTGTGACGTACGTGTAAAGAAGAAACGAAAGACAGAGGACGCGTACGGGTATCGAGTTTAAGAGTCGCAAAACATTCCGAGGGATTTTATTCGCCAGCGCGATACGAACAACGTACAAAGTGGTGTCGATAAGAAAGAATTGATTTATTACGATAGACCGTCCTCAGTTGTGTTTAACAAATTCTAAGGATCTATATTTTTGAACGACGAGTATCATTGGGCGAGTGCTACGATGTTTTATCGTTAAGAGAGAACGAGTCGAAGAGAAACCGTGTTTAAAAATCCGATCGAAAGTAGTAGAATGGCCAGACGCGAGTGCGAAGAGTCGAAGGAGAGAAAATTTCGTGAAATCCATATCCAAGTATCCGTAGATAAGTCGTTTTCGAACATGCTGACACCCACCCATTAGTAATTAGTAGGTCTCGTAGAGGATGACATAGCTCGTGAAAGTTTAAACGAAGAAACGAAAATAAAGACAAAAAAAAAAGAAGTAAAATATTTATCAACTACTCTATCCGAGAAACGTGTCGAGAAGAGGAAGAAACGAAAACGAACCTGATTCTGGAAAGTATGCGAAATGTTTCGGCGAATTTATCCAGCTCTCGCGTGAACAAAAAAGTAAAAAATATAACGTAGAATTATCGAGAAATGGTAAAACAATTGTCAACCGTTTTTTTCAACGTTTACGTGTTAGACTAGACTAATCAACAAAGTAACTCTATTAATCGTGTACTCGTATTACTGTAAAGTCGATTCAATTGTCAAGGTCCTCGTGTTTTTACGAGACACGTGCGAACATGGTTTTAAGAACATATCGAACTTTTTCATAATTTAATCGTGCATCGTGTTTTATGTTATTCAAAGGAAAAAAAGAAAGAAAGAAAGAAAGAAAGAAAGAAAGAGAAAGAGAAATGAATAGTACCTAAATAGTTGGAATACCAGCTTAATTTAAACGTTTTGAATGTAATGTAATTACGTTGATTGCGTTTATCGAACACCGAACTACTCGCACGTGTCTGAAGTTTATGGCCATCGTGAATGCGAAAATAAAACGCTCTGGTCCAGAGTGTAAGCCTAACTGCATACAAAGATGTATACGAGTTTGAATTTCGATGTCAATGCAGTGTAGTGCATTTTAAGCCATGTATGTGTATAATGTTGCACGTGTCGTCGTTTCTTTTCGTCTTATTTTTGTCTGTTTTCGACCCAAGAATCGTACTCGTGGTGAAATTGATTCTGCACCGAATAGATTTATGTATCATCGAGCGAGAACAGATATTGTGAAAATATAAATGCTCGGACAACTTGTTTCACGACGCTACAACTAGTCGCATTGCATCATCGAATATATACATTCCTTTTAAAATCTTCAAACAGTTATTTCTCTGATTTCGGTGATATAAAGATTGTTTTCTGCGAGATTACTAATATGTTTGAGGTTAATCGATCAACTTAATAAGAGCATCGTAGCTTTCTGAAATAAGTTCGACAATTTGCGAAACGTACTATCGAATCAAATTTTATTTAATTATCAAACTAACGATTAAATTTGAATATAGTAAATTTTTTCAATAACTGTCCACCAAATATGTATAAATAATTTCACATTCTGAAATTCTACGTACTGGCTAAGAACTCTAAACTATGAAATGAAAGTAATTCGGATGAACATGGAGTAAACATGTATATTTTGGTCAATTATTCCGTGATATACATATCTTTCTAGTTTCGATTCATTGGTGAATAATTACAAGTAATCTACGAAAGCCTACTTGATCCTCTGATTCAGCTACGAATAAAGACATTTCCGTGCAATGTTAACTTTCTTGATATAGTCTATACATTGTACGAGAATAGGCGATGGTTCGTTTATAATATCGGTTCATCTTTTTTTCTTTCTTTTTCTCGGTCTCTTTTTTTTACGGAAATAAAGAGGAAAGTAAGACAGCAAATGTACGCATAAAACCACATAGAGAGAAAAATGCTCTCAAAAAAAAAAAAATGTTATGAAAAGACTGCTCTTGCCGGCAAAAAGTATCAACACCCTATGAATATAGAAATAGAGACTCCAATGTACATCACGCATCACAACCACCTTCGTTCTTTATCATGATTCTTACCTTTTCGTTCGATACATAAAACCTTTGAAAAGGTTTCCTTTGAAATTCTATATACAAATAAACAACACTTTTGTATGTATTTATCCACTATACGCAGATCCACGTCCGAAGGATACCAACGATGTGTATGAGATTTAGAAGTGACTAAACTATAGAGAAAGATCGTGGAATTACGATGATTATTATTATTATTCGAATGAAAATATCTCAGGATAATGTATGTCCTTCATTGACCCTGAATTTCTCCGCAATATTTCACGCGTTAAATCTACAGCTTTGACAGCGCTACATTTATTAATGATTGGGTAAAAGGAGCATCTAAATAATCATGAAGTATATAATATATTATGATTATGAATTATTGAACATTGTATCAAATTTTATATTCACTTCTTGTGGTTGACAATAAACTGGTTTTATAAAAAAGCTAAAGGCATTTTCTATACATTTTTTCGATATTAAAATTCCAATACGTTGTTTCGTTGTTACACATACGATTGAATATATTCCTTAGCTATTTATTTAATTTTGCTAAATTTATTTCGGGTATCCCCAAGGATCTTTCTTTTGATCCATTAGGACGAGAGAAGATTCGCAGATTTTCTTAAACATTTCGCGCAGTCTTCCTTTTTGGAACACCTGAAATAAATTAAAGTATCGATTATTTTACCTGTCAGTTTTAGTACATATTGATCGTGTACGAACGGTGATATATAATATCAGTATGTACCTTATAAAGTTGATACTGTTCAGAGGCAAGAATGTCTGCCAATTGTATACATTCAGCGTGTTCATTCATTTCGGTCATCACAGAATGTAAAAGAAGCGTAACTTTTGGAATACAAAGTTCCCGTAACTTTTCCATTTGATGCTCGCGGGCCGCTTCTTCAGGGGTACATGATTCGTCGTTATTGTTATTTGAGTCAACCAACCAACCACCATCCGGGAATAACAATACGTTAAACAATAATTGTTTCACTGCCTATAAGATTAATAATATTAAAAATACTTAACAATCTTTATTTCGTATCAATATGATAAATTTTATTTCACGAACCTTCGTATGATGTTGCATCGTAGTCTTCCACCTTTCCATTTCTACGTTGTATTGTGACTTTTTATGTTCATAAGCGACTTTTTCGGTGAACGTCGCATATGCGGGTAACTCTTCTAACGGCGTAGGTTTTCCATGATGATAATGAGAAAACCATTCGGCGAAACCTTCTTGGGCGTCAAGATACGTTTTATAACAAAGGTATTCCCGAATCGTTGAAGACGCTCTTTTCGACAGATTATTTGTCATCGTGAGATTTGTTAAAGTACCTTCTAGCGTTGGATATTCAGCCATAATAGTTTCAATGGAATCTACTGGAATCTATAAAATTTGACAAGCAAAAAATCATCGTTTAAAAACAACTGGAGAAACATTTAAAAAGTAAGGAATCGTTCAACTTCGTACCTTATTAAAAGCTTTTCTAGCAGCATCAATTTTTTCATTTGTCAGAAAATATCTTATAAGAGCATTAGTTTGCGACAATGCTTCTTCCCGTTGACTTTGATAAAATATTAACCAATCCAGAGCATTAATCTTGTCAACGTCCGCGTCAGTCATAGTACCTTTCAAATCAGTGGGATCGACGTCGATATTTTTAGAACGTATACTTTCTACTACTAGTTTCGTAATTGCCTCTACGTTTAGATTGGCATCTTCTGCTGCAGCTAAACATTTTTTCCGTTGTTCATAATCTTTTATAGTCTCCAAATAACTGGCATAATTTGTTATTTGAAGTTCTTGAGGTAACATAGCTGTATAGAAAGCGATTAAAATTGGATCATCCATTTCAATTAAAACGCGAACATATGCCAACAGAACTTTATCTCCAATTTTATCTTTTGCATTTTTCCCAATTTGGCGAAAGAAATATATCAGATGCGCTAAAAACCTTAGGAAGTGAGGATCGCAAGACTTCGAACATATCATGTCCTCTATTTCTTCCATCAATTTTGGTATTTGATCCAGTATCAGATATTTCTGAATAAGGTGATCGGGTTTATTCGATTGTGCTCGAATATCAGGGTTTTTCGATGCGTGAAGTTCTTTAAATACATCTTTTAACGAGATCTCATTTTTCCAATAATCGTCGGGCATGTCCGTAAAACTTTTTGCCACTAGATCTCTCACTTCCCTTTCTACTTTAATGTCTAACAGTGTTTTCATATAAGCCCATAGTGCATCTTGCCAAGAAGACGCCACTTGCAGCATTTGTTGAACATTTCCACAAAGACTAGCATAAATGGTGCGATAAAATTGACCTGAACGCGGAGAAATTTTAATTATAAGATGCAGCTTGTGGTAAGTCATGTTTAATAGTACAGATAATAAAACAATCATTACCTACACGCCTTTCCTGAGAAAGTTCCCAAGCGCATAATTTCCAAAGACTTCTATTAGGATTTCCTTCGATAGGTAATTTAGAATCAGATAATGTGTTTTGATAGTTGGGATCATGATGAGGTATCCATCCTAACAGACAAGCAGCTCGCCAAGGTTGTCCACAGTATTGAGCTAATGCTTGTGCTTTTTGAAGACGACCACAGCGAACCTATTTAAATAAAATATATTTTATATATTACATTTTTTAAATATTTTTCGATTAATTCTTTATTAAACATCTTGTACCTCTATGAACATTCTCTTCTCCATCCTTGCGTCATCTTCCCTGTCTAAATCATGGAGAGGTTTTCCCTCTCTTATTGGAGCATCCGGATCTAGAGACGATACCAATGGTCTAGATGAACGAAATGGAATTTGTTCTTTGTCTTTATACATTAATAATTGTCTCACAGTATTTTCCCATGCTACTGTTTTATCTGTGAAATGTTCAGTGATTGGATATTTATCCGCTTGGTCTAATGCATTTTTCTCCAACCAGTCAATTATTAACTGGTATTCTCTAATGTAACTTTCAGTTTTGAATAAATTATCTATTACAACTTTTTCTGATATGTATATATTATTTTCGACTGGAGTAGGAAAATTGAGACTATTTATTCTATTTTGATATAAACAATAAATAAGTCTCCATGTGTTCCTTTCATTTTCTAAAGAAATTTCATCTTCTGATATTTCAGTAGTTTCTACTTTTGACTGCATACCTAAAGGATAAAAAATATATAATTATATGCAAAATATAATACTAAAGTACAAAGTCAATACATACACTATAATTTTCTATGTACCTCTCATTATATCTAACGTGTCTGTGCAGTTTTGTATAAAATCTGCAATAGTATCAAATATCTGTGCCTCTGAAAAGTTTGCCTGTAAACTATGCAAGAAATCATAGAAGAGTTTAGACATAACATCTCTCCAAGGTTCCCTTGCTTTTAAAATCATGCCAGTTGCACTACTATCCTCCATCATTTCCCTCAAGGTAAATTCACTTTTTTCTGAAGCAGCCATTATATCTCGTACTTCATGAGGAGCAAGCGTTAATGAAGTATCAATATCCAAAAGATCATGAGCTTTAATTAATCTTGAATGAAGATAGGATTTGCCCGACATTCTTGAACTATTGATGTCATTAAAGTTATGAGAATCATCCACATCTTTTCGTAAATAATTAGTGTTTTGTAATGATAGTCTTTTAGAAGGTGTGCTTTTTCCGCTTAACCTCAAAAATGACCTTCGTTGAGCGTTTTCTTGATTAAGCATTTGAATAGATTGCTCTAAGTTCTCATTGCTATTGTTTATGGTATCCATTTTGAAACATAGACTTAAAGACCTAAAAACGTTTATGCAAGACTACTTATATCATACAGATAGAGAATATTTACAACTGTAGGATATTTAACAATCGTACCGGTTTTCAAATTCACAGTAGGTACTAATAGCGGGATGAGGATAGGGAATTATTTCAATGTAACGAAATTCCCTACATCAGTATCGCATAAAGTTCACGACCGAGTACGAAACATGCACTTTTTTATATTTACGCCATAATGTATTGTTAATATGTAATATTTAATATGATTATATTTTCTTCTCTCATGTTGGACATGTATGTTAAAAAATAAAAGTATTACAAAGATTTTATAAAATGTAATCAAGCAATAATCTCCTCAGTATTCTTTATTTTAAGAGACTCGACTTTATACTTTATCAATTTGATACTATATGAAACTTTGTACAATTGAATTGTTATCGTATTAGATATGGACTTTGATGTATTGTTTCATCAACATTTATTTATATGTATATATATATATATAATATTAAAAAGTGTGCCAAAACTATACTCCTCTAAGCATCAGTTCGAACTCTACCACCATACTCGCCGCAAGGTCGTACAGTTGTAAAGACTTAAAGAAATGGCGACTCGTCTGCTTAAAGTTAGTTCCGCATTGCGGGCTTATTCTAACAAAACCAGCCTCGTAAAGGTAGTAAAATTCAAGTTCTATCATAACGTTGCTATTATTACTAAGCAGTACCGGAATAATTTCTCGAACTTTACGTTCAATTCAATACGATTTTCTCAAGCTGAGGAACCATTGAATCCATTTACTGCTTACGTAATAAAAATGAACTTTTTAAATGTTTGTAGAAACAAAAGAAATATGATGAATTATTATTAATGAATAACGAATAGAATTCAGTAAATCGTGTTCTATAATATATATAGAAATATTTGTATCAAGCTATCATAACCTTAATTCATCTTGCACAACGGTGTCGTAAACAGAGAGAACTTTAATTTTGACAGATATCGTTTTCTATATTATTACAATGATCACATCAATTTCATTTCAATAATTTATAATGTTATCAAATTTACAATTTGTACAATCTTTCAGTTATTATTTCAGCCTATAAAATTAGTTTTGTCAAGATTATTAATATTGGTATATCTTTTAAATAAAATAAAACCAGCATAAAATGAAATGAATCTTTTACACTTTTGTCCTTTTAGTTTTCTTTGCTATATGTCTATAGTTATATTTATATCAGGTACCAAAGCAATGGCGATCTACATCAGCATCATTAAAAGAAATATTGGTGAATCAACCACCAACACAAGTTACAACTTTAGATTGCGGTATGAGAATTGCTACTGAAGACAGTGGTGCACCAACAGCTACAGTGGGATTATGGATTGATGCTGGCAGTCGCTTTGAAACCGATGAAATTAATGGAGTTGCCCACTTTATGGAGCATATGGCTTTTAAAGTAAGTAATGGTGTTCAAGTTTACTTGAAATAAAATGTTAGAAATGACAATCAAAATGGGAATGTAATTACAAACAGGGAACTACTAAACGTTCACAAACTGATTTAGAATTAGAAATTGAAAACATGGGTGCTCATTTAAACGCATATACAAGCAGGGAACAAACAGTGTTTTATGCTAAATGTTTAGCAGAAGATGTTCCAAAAGCTGTTGAAATTTTGAGTGATATCATTCAAAATTCAAAGCTTGGTGAAAGTGAAATCGAAAGAGAACGTAGTGTTATTTTGAGAGAAATGCAAGAAGTTGAAACAAATCTGCAGGAAGTTGTTTTTGACCATTTACATGCTAGTGCATATCAAGGTACACCTTTAGGAAGAACGATTCTTGGCCCTACTAAAAATATTAAAAGTATTACAAGAAACGATCTTGTTAATTATGTTAGGCAATACTATGGTCCACCTAGGTAATTACAACTATCCATAAAATAATTTTATTATACATATATGTATTTAAAAATTATTAAAATATCTTCACAGATTCATTTTAGCTGGTGCAGGTGGTGTAAATCACAATCAACTAGTAGATTTAGCTCAGAAGCATTTTGGCCAAATGAAAGGGCCATTCTATGATGAAATTCCTCCTTTGTTAGAACCATGCCGTTACACAGGATCAGAAATAAGAGTTCGTGATGATAGTATACCTCTCGCACATGTTGCTATTGCTGTTGAAGGTGCTGGTTGGACTGATCCAGATAATATTCCTCTTATGGTTGCAAATACCCTTATGGGAGCATGGGACCGTAGCCAAGGAGGAGGTGTAAACAATATAAGTTTCTTGGCTGAAGCTTCTGCAACTGATGGATTATGCCATAGTTATCAAAGCTTCAATACTTGTTACCAAGTACTTGTTATTAATTTATATTACTACGTATGTATATAATATTGTACATTAATCATGTGTTAATATGAGATATCCTCTTTATAGGACACAGGACTTTGGGGTGTATACTTTGTGTCTGACCCAATGGAAATTGAATGGTTTGTACATAATGTACAACGTGAATGGATGCGATTATGCACGTCGGTGACTGAAAAAGAAGTAGAACGCGCGAAAAACATTCTTAAAACAAATATGCTCCTTCAATTGGATGGAACAACTGCAATTTGTGAAGACATTGGCCGGCAAATGCTTTGTTATAACCGGCGCATACCACTTCACGAACTTGAAGCTAGGATAAATGTAAGTAACATTCACATATTTTTAATGTTTTAAATACAGTTCTCATATCAATAAAATTGTTTGCAGAGCATAACTGCCTCAAATATTCACGATATTGGCATGAAATACATTTATGATCAGTGTCCAGTAATTGCAGCGGTTGGACCAGTCGAAAACTTGCAAGATTATAATGTCATTCGTTCCGGCATGTATAGATTACGAGTGTAAACATGTTATCATCAATAAATTTAGAACAAGTCATAAGTAACACAGATTTTAGCAAAGGAATTGGAATTAAAGTGAGACTATAAAAATTCAAACTATTTGTAACTATAAAATATAATCATAACTATAATATAAAATTATTATTGAAACTACATAAAAAAATGTTGTATTTAATCTTTAATTTGATATTTTATAGTCTTATTTTAATCCTGGTGAATAAATAGTACATTTCCAAATCATGTATTATCTGGCTACAATATAACAATAAATTTATCCTCGAAAAGTTTATTTGTTGACTTATAATCTGCAGTAAACGAAAATTGTATATAATAAGTGAAATTATTTCAAGTAGTCATAATCCATTTCAAAGTTATTTATAAACAGTGAACAAGTTTTTATCATGGAAATTGGTTTATTGTGTTTTATTAATTTTTAAATTTGTACTCTTTTTTTTTTCTTTTTTTTTACAATATGCGATGTTATCTATTTTTATTATTAGTACAGTGTTATTCATAGAAAATGTTTTTAATTTTTAATGCAATATATAAGAATATTACACAAACATCTTAATGACGCAAAATTATATATACAAATATATTTATAAAATAATTTTATAAATACAATCTATTTATAAAATTAATATGTATCATAAATAATCTATTTATAAAATTATTAGTCTATTTATAAAACTCGACGTATAAAATTACTTGAGTACAAGTGCTAATCTGTACATTTAAAGATACATAAACTAATTTTAAGACATACAATTGTAAAAACATAACTTGTATGTTTATACATTAATTACTTACTGTTACAATTAATTATTGTAATAATTGCTGTAACTATTTACCCACAAAAAGTATAGATTTTCAAAATCTAATTGTTTCATTTGTTACACATTTAATATGGCTAACCAGGGAGAGAGAAATATAGTTACATTAATAAGATATCTCAAAGCGGGAAAATATAAAATATTCTCAATATTATAGTTATTCTCAATATTATAGTTAAAGAACTTAAG
Source organism: Bombus pyrosoma (assembly GCF_014825855.1). Lineage (NCBI taxonomy): Eukaryota > Metazoa > Arthropoda > Insecta > Hymenoptera > Apidae > Bombus > Bombus pyrosoma. The sequence continues at coordinate 4,188,114 of NC_057770.1, read as the reverse complement.
CACTGTACACAATAAAGCATTTGTTGAAATTCTTTGATTCTGTAAATTGCAAAAAAAAAATATTATCCTGTGGTATCCTAGTAATAAAAATTTTGCAATACTTTTTGAAAAGCAATAAAATTGTACGGTCATTATCTATTTTACTTACATTAAAGAAAATTTGTTTCATTCTAATTTGGTTATGACTTCATGCATTTATTAAGCTTACAACTATCTAGGATTACTTGATGGTGCTGTTGCTTGCGTTGGTGATGCAGTATCCTTGCAAACTTTAGCAGTCATTTCAGCCAATGGTTCTAATTCTTTTGTATTTATTAATTCAAATTCTGTTACAAAATAGTAAAAGTGTTTGTAACATGTATTTACATGTGCTTCCTAAAATAGAAATATTTTAAATTACATTTTAATATGATAACATTTATTGAACATGTACATGGAACTTACTGCTCCTATTGCTACAATACGATCAAAATGATGTATATAGACATGGACAAAAACTCTGAATAAACGTGTCAAAATTTTCCTGCAGAGTGGTACAAATGTTTTTGGGAATGGTACATCTAAAAAGAAATTGTTGCATATATAAGTTATCAAATTACCGAATATTAACATTTTTTAAAACTTTATACCTGTTGATACAGGAAAAATGGTTTCATTATTAATTTGTGCTTCAATCCAATCCATAAGAAGGCTAACATATTGTGGTGCTGGCAGTGCAGTAGGTTTTTTATATTTTTCACCATCTGCCCATAAGTATTCAAAACGAGCTCCGCCACTCATTGTTGGACAAGACGCAGAATCACAATATTCAGATACAGTGCCATATATCAGATTTATTCTATTAAAAAAGTCTACCACTGAAATTGTATTATTATTTATAAAGATTATGACCTTTTAAGCCTTTTTGTTATATAATAGATAGTAAGATTAATAAAAAATTTCAAATACCATGAACTGCAATCCAATCGTTCAGATCTTCTCCTGGTGGTAATTTCACAACAGATCTCAAATTAATTCCTGAATTCAATGAAGCTTGTGCTTGTTTATGCAAAGAATATCGTAATGTGCCATGAGCAAATTTTTTTTTTGGCCTAAATGTCTGAAATGTCAAATAATTAAAAATCCATTATTAAACAAATTTATTTTTAAATACCTATACGACGAATAAAGCGAAAGATATGGATTAAAATTTAATTCACAAGACTCTATGTAAAAAACTTTATAAAGTTTTAATAACTTTACGTAGTTTAAATAGAATGCTTTTAAGTATAAAAATTGATCGGTAATATCAGGTTAGAATTTTTATTATATTTTAAAAGAATGTAACAAACAGAAATTTACATTCACCTTCCCTTTTTGAAAAAATTCCATAAAACCACTTAACGCAGTCATTATGGTTAAATATACAGAAAACCTGCACCTCTTTCGCGAGTAGCGAGGTAACCGGTAGTACAAAGTATTCACTCTGTCTTCTTACATGTGCTAGAAACCCTTGTATCGTATGTATGTATAAATCTTCACTACATTTTATTATTTTCAATTCATTTACAAACATTAGAATGAAGATAAAATGCTGAAATATTTATCATATATGTAATATTATTTCCTTATAAATAAATTTTGAAATTAGTGCTCGAGTCAAATATACAATAAAATGAACAAATGTAGGTGATTTATGATATATGATGATACCTTTAAATGTCTTATTCATTGACCAAGTAGTTTATGTAAAATTCATATTATTACAGTAATTTTAAGATATCTCGAATATGTATGATTAAAATTTTATGAAAATTATATTATTTCAAGTAAAAATTATATCTAAAGATAGAAGGATTTATATATCTAAAGTTAAATAATAATGTACAAAATCAAGTGGATTTAAAGAAATTAAATAATTGCAAATTAAAAATGTAAAACATCGATATTTGAAAGAGAAAAGAAATCATAATAAATATCTCTTATATTCATATATATAAATTTATCTGACATTTTTTTATTTACATATATAATTTTCTATAACTCGTATGAAACATAAAATACTAAATAAATATAATAAAAATGTGAGTGAAAGATATGTATTAATATAACAATGATAAATATGTAAATATGATTATTGACTTAAATTTAAAAAAATTGCTGTAACTTTTATACAGAAATGCTTTTATTACATAAACTAGCAGTTTGATGCACTAAGGTAAAGAAGTAAATATTTTGCTCTGAGCATCATTACCATTCATGTTTGCCCTGAAATAAAATAACTGTTACATGACAATAGACATATATTATATATATCTTATATAATATATATAATATATATAATATATATATAATATATAGTACTTATTATTCAATTTTTCATATAATATATAGTACTTATCAAAATATTATATAATCGCATCTTTATGTAATCGGTACGTACGGGTAACCACCAGTTTTCTGTTGTACACTTAGTAATTAATTATTTTATTTATAAATGTACATCTTGTTTTAACCTTGATTAAGAAGCTGTTATACAACAAAACAAGTGACCTATTGTTTACGGATTATAATTCCGTAATAATCAATAGTTGAACAGACGGAATGATCCCTTTATGCTATTACAGTATTTTGTAATTAGGTTTTATTGAAATAAAAACTGTATATTTCTATCGTATTTCATTACTAATCATCAATATTAGTAACATTATCATAACATACAATTTTAGAAAGAATTTTTTTACATTGAAAGTTTACATGCAAGATGTAGTTCTTGTGTCCAGCACATGTTACCTAGACAATTCGTAAAACAAATAGTATATTGATGCCATTAAATGCATCACAGTCTTCACAATTCAAAAGCTGTTTTAGTTTCATAAATATAAAAATTATATTAATATTTTTTTTGTCCTTATTCGAATGTTTTAAATCTAAAGACATGCATGTAACAGTAACATTTACCATAAAGTGCGTTACTACATACATGAAACTATTACAATTGTTTTTCTTGCAAACACTTTTTACTTTACAAGCTCGTTTACAAAAAAAAAAATTTATAATAATATCGTACTATGGAGGTAGAAATATAATCTAAAGATGAAAATATAATAGCTTTCTAAATTAGTACCCAGTAGAAAGGTTGTATTCATAATTACATACATTAATCATATTTGTTTGTGCGGTTATTACAGCTGTTTAGAGCCTTCCGCTTTTTTTTCAGGTGGTGGAACACCGGGAGTCAACGGAGGATTTCTGACTGGGTCAGAATTGGAATTACTCTTAAAAACTGCAGCTGACTTCTCTCTTTCTTTTTCGGATGAATGTGCAGCAAAACTTTTATTCGATTCTTCAACAGTTTCTTCTAGTTCTTCTTTGCCGAAACTCTTCTCAGTCGTCACTGGTGTAGCAGGAACTGGTGATTTAGGTGGAACATATTTTGTTTGAGTGCAATTTCCATCTTTAAGTTCACTTGCATCTTTTTGTACCACTTTGTCGGTCTGCCCCTTCTCTTCCAAGATTTCTTCTTTATCAATCAATTCAAGCAATTCATCTACTTGCCTTTTACTTAACTTAATATCTTCTTTACCAATTAATTCCACCACCTTAAAATTACGATATGCAATTAGTATAAATTTTCGCTATTCAATTATTTATTCTATATTATATATTATACCTTTAAGACGTCTTCAATTTTTATAGATCCGTCCCTATCGTCGTCCATTTTTGCTAGAATTTCGGTTATGCGTTGTAATCGATGCTGATCAGGTACATTTTGAATCTTTTTAATTACTGAAATTAATTCATCTATCTTAACTAATTCTTCATCAGTTTTTGAGACAGTAATTTCCTCTTCGTTAACAGTATTCTTTTGTAATTCTTTCATTTGTTTTTCAGATTCAAGTTGTGTCAAGACTGCATCCATCTTATTAATCATCTTATTCACTTTCTTAAACAAACGTGTAGCACCTTTGGATACCTTAATATTTTCTATATCTTCTTGGCCTTTAGCAGCTGCTTTTATTTCATAAAGTTCTTTGATATCTTCTTGGTACTCTGCCATTTCTTCCTTCAGCTCTTTCAATTCTTCTTTTTCAACAGACATTTTCTTATCCTTTATAAAATTGAATACACAGTTATCTTTTAAAAATGGTAATAGAAACTACTAGTCTAATACTACCATAAAAAATAATTTTCACATACCTTCCCTAGAGAATCTAAAGCCTGTTCTATTACTTTTACATCCGAATTTGTAATCTCGTCGGTTTTATGGTTTTGGAAAGCAACAGTGGCGGTTTGCGGTTCTTTCTCTTGCCGCTCCTCTTCGATTTTACGTTCCTCCATTTTAATAATTTCAATATTCGTTTTATGGTCCATCTTACCCTCTTTCTCTCCTATTGCGCCTTGGGTACGTGCAACAACAGTATCAGGGAGGGCAGAAATGGTAGCCTTCAATTTGTCTGACATAGGTATCGTTTCGGGGACCATAAGCGCGCGCGAAAGAAGCAGTAACGAAGGTGGAACTTTTTTATTTAGACTTAAGTCTAACCATTGAGACAATTGTTCCTTTAACTTGCTATCTGGTAATCCGTATGCTCGCATTCCGCGGGCCCTACACGCTTGTTGTAATTCAGTTCTAGTAAGTGAGTCTATACCTTCTTTTTCAATTAGCTGTAAAGATAAGTATTAATTATTATCATATTAACATTAATTACTATTTCCGAAAAAGCTTATTATGTGCATATACATAATAATTACTTTATCATCTGCAGTGAGACTTCTAAGTCTCATTCTGAGTAAAAATCGTAAAAAGTTTGATGTTCCAAGAGTTTGTACATCTAGTACTCTACATAATGCAACTAATTGTGGTCGAGTAAGAGAATCTAATGTAATCTCATCTTCGAAAAGTTTGCTGAATTGCATAATTTCTTCGTTACTGGCTACAGCACCAGACGACCGTACTTTATAAAAAAATTCGGCAAATTCTTTGGCTCTTTTCGATTTATAACCAGGTGACTGCACTGCCATATCGTCCAATGTCTTTTGCAGAAACTTCGCCACTTCAATTTTCATCTAAAATTCAGAAAATTATATATATATGCAAGTTATTAAGAGGGGAATTGTTACTAAATATTATAGAAATGATACCTTCAGTGCTTGTTTTAGTTTATCCTCTTTCTCTGTTGCTGTTTGGAAAGTAGATGGTAATAAACCAGGGAAAAATTTAATAACAATTGGAAGTAAAAATTCCATGAAGGGTACAATAATAAAAACAGAGAAAGGAATAAGTCTGAAGACATCCCCTGTTGTTTTTATAAGCTAAAAATAATTAAGTTAAATAAATCATTAAAATAATTGAATGAATATAACTTATAACTATCATTTATAATTATACACGTAATTCGTAACTTACAAGTCTATGTTCTCTTCTACTGAGTTCTTTACCCTTCAAAATTCTCCATATCAGCTTTGCTGAAATTTTCATATCAAGACCTAACAACCTAAATCCATGATAATAATGTATAATTTCTCCTTTGACTTTTTGCCATACACTTAGCTTTTCTACTTTTTCCACTGATTTTGAACCACTCTGAACAATAGATTCTTGTGCTTTATTTTTTATTTCTTTTTGTTCCTTGATATTTTTTACGGTGTCTTCCACTTTGGAAGATGATTCTTGACCATGCCAAGTTGGTGTAATATAAAATGAACGAGACTGTACATATGACAAGTTATTACTATTGCAGTTCTCTGTTATTGTTGAATGCAATAATAATCTATTATTCCTGGTATCTCTTCTACCCATATAAATAAATGCTAAATTACCATTTATTTGATTGGTATTATACCACAGTTTAAAGCAGTAATATTCTGTAATAAATATACTTTATAAAGCATTTAGATGTAAGATGAAGGAAAGCACGAGTATAATTCAAGATATTTTAATATTCATCAGTTTCAATGACATATATGTTGTAATAATATCGATGTAATATCTATTTCACAACATAACCTACAATCGGAATAATTAGATAGATCATTAACAAAATGTTAATGCAAAGTAGAAAATTTATATTAATTTGTCATCGATATTAATAGCTTTAACTACAAATTCGCCTGTTACATAAACATAGTGTGTACAATCTAGAATATATGTATTAAAAAATGTTACAATTATTATTCAATTTGTTATCGAATAAAAATAATACATACGGCGAATTGCTGTTCTGTGGCCAGATATCATCCTTTTTGTATGAATTAAAGAATTCATCTTGTACTACAATATTTTGTTTGTAATTTTTGTAATCTTTTGAAACCGTTTTTAACTGCTATGTGGTAAAATACCTCACCGTCATACATTTTCCGACTTGAACATAGTGATGAGAGAACAAAGATCAGCTAGTTGTTGAACTAGCGTATCACTATTTTTAGTGTAATAATTAATATCTCCGTTAATACCAATCTAGGATTACTTCTTTCAATATATTTTCTTTTTAGAAGTATTTGCAATGAAATATATATCATAATTTCTCCCGAAAAATAGTTTTTGTTTATTTATAGTGTATTCTTAACCGTTTAAGAACATACAGGTAGCATTTCTAAGGCAAATTAGTTACATGAATGAAAACGCATGAACTTCTCTTTATAAAATATTTATTATTGAATGATTTAATAAATACATAAACTATAATTAATTTAATATTATTTTACTTTTAAATGTATAATATATTTTATATTTTATGTACATATATCTACCTTAAATTTTCTCTTTATCTTATTATCAATTTAATATCAGAGAATGAAATATTAAATTCTCATCGAAGGTATTTAAATGGATTTGATGAATCTGTTCTTTTATCTGGATCTGTTCATTACGACCTCCCTAGATTACACGTGTCATTTCTAGTGCTATGTGTCATTATGTACCATTGATAATATGACAATAATATGTATAAAATATATGTTTATTTTCAATGTACCATAATAAATAAAACCTCAAAAATGAAGTACGAAATGAAGTCAGATAATTAGACTATGAATGTTTATGAAAATTTATATTTTTCTGAATATGATTAAGGAAACAGAACCTAGCTAAAGAAATCACATGTTTATCATCGATAGAAGATTCATTTCTGAACAGACCACGGAATCTTGTGCAAGAACTGTACGATTGCCAGCACCTGTAAGGGGGAGGGGCAATGAAGCTTTTAGTAGCCGCCATGTTTTTCTCTGAGTGGGGTGTGTAGAAGAGGCCGGGGTGAAAATCATCTCTCGAGGCATGCAGGTACGTCAAAATTTCCAAATTTTTGTTGATCATGATCGAACTAGCTACCATGCTTGTCACGAGTTGATAGTGCGTTGTGTATGAAGGCAGGTTTGTTGTTATTTTGTAACGTCATGCAGTTGCTCATTCTCTTGACGAGAGAACTATGACTCAGACAAAACGCATAGCGCAATCTGCAAGGTTATTCGCATTGCTCGAACAAATACCTTTGCCAACAATTCGTAGACAGTCAAGCTGCAGCATTATGCACATGAATTTACGGTTTGTTTTCGTGCATCAGTACGAGAGACACCTATCAAGTGGACGAGGCTGGTTGATAATACGTGGAAAACTTGAAAATTTTATCCTATCATGCTCGAATTCCTGTACCCGCGTAACCCAATGATAAACGTTTTTGACAACATTGATAAAAGTGTCGATTCGTCCTGGTAGATTCTGTAGCTTGTTTTTATTTGCGTAGCTCATCTCCTGACCACGATGTGGAACATGTATTTTAGCTCCACGATCCGTGCAACGTGATTTAATAGTCTTTAATACATGAACGTACGATTCTAACTGCGTCTTAGATTACTAACTGTATTTTACATAAAAATTTTCCAATACTCTAAAATTTAAATGAACGTGTTACAAAACGTGACATTTGAAAATTTAGAGTGGAAATATATGTTTGACTTTGTATTATAGTAAAATAAACAAAATTTCATATCAAATGTTTTGTGTCTATTCTGGAGTAAATATTATTCCCACTTAAGGTTAAGAAATCAGTTTGCTTTAGACATTTAATATATTTTGTATTATATTATATCTATGAAATAAAGAGAATAAATCTTTCAGCAACACTTTGATATTTTATATGGGAACTAACCTTAGTCACCAATTTCTGTTCTATTGTGTTTAAATATCTATGACTCATTTTACTTTTTATTTTTTTGTAATATGTGATATGTATCGTTCGCTAATGCTTGTTATTACAAGTGACTAAGTTAGCCAAATTAGTCTAAGTTAGTAAAAGTGAGATTTATTATTGACGGAACTTTGTTTCAATAAACATTGTTTTATTTTTGTATTACTTTATATGTTTATAGGATAATATATGAACTATTAATGTATTGGCACTAACACTTATTTATATTATATGAAAGTGAAAGTTTTACACAATTACCAGATAGTGTTGCTTATGTAAGAAACGTGATAACAATATTTTATAGTTCAGTTATGAAGTCTTTTATAAATTTAAGTTTGCTATATATGTATAACATGGAGTTTTCAATACATGTATTGTAAAATGAAGAATTATATTTTCTATCGTATAAATAAATGAGAATAATGAAAAAGAAATAACATGTATTTCTTTATTTGCATGAAATATTATTTGCATTCAGAATGTCTAAAGTGATAATTTGAGAATTATAAAATTTCAGTGTCAAAATGGGGAGGAGACTATATTTGTTATCCTTCGCTAAGACCTGCCAGCCTCATTTCCACAAGATATCCACCACCTGTGCACAAGAACTAAATAATTTTTAATATCCACGTAACTGAAATCTCAGGAAGTACCACCATTGATTGTGGGCAACGAAACTAAAAGAGAGAAATTACAAGTAACAAGAAACAAAAGAACATTTATTAATCTAGTAAATGTCAAGGTGGTGGATTCAGTAAAATTGAAACATTAAAGGACAATAATATAATACTGTAACTCTATTGTAAATAGGTAATTTGATTTGTTACTAGCTTTTTCATTAATCTTCATTATATCAACATTTAGTATACAACTGTTAAAATTGATTTGCTTTTCAAGGAGAGAAGATGATCACCCTGGAGGTAGTGAAGTCTGTGAAAGTTCCTGGGTCTAGGAGGAGCTTTATTAAAAGGAAATGAGGAATCCAGCACTGCACCTAGTTGGGATAGCGACGTCCCCTGGAGGAGGTGAAGTGTTTGGTACCAGGGCCGAGGAGGAGTTGCGCCAGTGGCTTGAGGCACGCTTGGACGCACTGGGAATCGACCCCGTTGCGTACTCGCGATTTGTACTCAGCCTACTGCGCTGCCCCGACTCGGCCCTAAGCCCTCCAGAAGAAGCAGTTGGTACAGGTAGAAACGGAGGACGTCGCATTCGGGCCCGACCTAAAGCAAAACTGCCCACGCGAGGAGACACAGAACAAAGACGTGCTGTTGTGCAATGTTTAACAAGTGCTGCTGATAATGTGCGTAACTGTAATTCTTATTATCATTTCATACTTTAAACATCTTTTTACATGTATCAACAATATATTTTATTCTATAGAAATGTGGGGTGGAAACGCTGGTCGACGAATTATGTATGAAACTTCGAGACCTAGAAGGAAGTGGTTCAGATGAAAAAGAAGAAGATTTCAAGAAGTCTGATGGTGAAAACAAAACAAATTTAGAGTCGCTTACACCTCGCGACAGAGCTCTCAGATATTACGCGGCATTTCCTGCTTTGCAACCTACGACCTTGAAGAAATTTTCTCAGAGGAAAGATAGGAATTTTGGAAATAATAACAACAACAATAATAACAAAATCAACGGAGTCAACTACAATAACAATAAGAACGCTAGTAAATCTCGCAATAAGAAAACTAAAATGTCTATTGTAAGTATCCGAGATTAAGTCAAGTATCGTAATATATTATCAAGAAGAATCATTGACAAGTTGATCTACTTGTTATAGAGTATTGATTCACACAGAGCAGAAGAAAAGCAAAGTTTTGGATTTGCTAAATCAATGGAACGCGAGAGGGAAAAAGAGCTAGAATTGGAATTGGATAAACTTCGATTGGCACAGTTACAAGCAAAATTTGACGAGAGCTTAGAAGCACTTTGGGATTCAGGACCAGGCAATGCACAGGACACGGCTTCGATTTGGGCAGCACCTACGCTTTCTATTCCTTCAGGACCCCTTTGGCCGACAGACACTACCGAGACAATCTTTACTGTATCCACCTCAGACAATGGCTATGCTACTGACACGCCGTATCAGGAATCTATCGTTGACGACTCGCCGCTCATTCCATGGGACATCGATTTAATCAGCATTGAAGATTATGCGGATGAATGTAGTAACAAGAATAAATTAAGTGAGTATCTTAGGTACATATAATTTACCAGTATCACGATATAGTAATACTGACTTAAGTATATCTAACGGATAGGAGATCGTTGTGACATGTAAGTAAATAACAGAGTACATCAAGTTAGACGTAGAATATCTGTGTCGTACTGCAATGTATGTTTTATTCTCATTTTTTGTTTCATATACGTGCAAAAGTTAGTTGCTAACTTTGTCATCTAAATCAATGATAAATAAATATTTGATATATACCATTCCAGAGAGCAATGTTAACTGGTCTGACTCAGCTATGGATGGATCATGGTGCTGGAAAGGGCTAGGTAGTAACTTAGCTACCTTGGGCCACAGTCCTCAGACAGGTAGCTGCTTCTTTCCAGTCGCACCGCGTAAAACTCCCATTGGAACACGCAAAGAATCTCGTTCAAATCTGAAGGTAAACAGCCTTCCAGAACCGGACGAGGATTTGCTCACTTCCGCGCGGACACACTTTCGTCCAATAAAGGATGATGGTCAGTGGGCCGATGGGACAACATTTCCTGTGAACAATACTTTAGAGCGGGTCGCGTATCGCAGATCTGAGTCAGGAAACTTGTTATATCTTCCTGGTGGAGAGAGTCCTTATATGGAGTATCGAGAGAATGACTCACCGCTTCCACCAGTATCTTCGAATTTAACGTTGAAATTCAGGGTGCGTCAATGTGACAAGTGCGTTCAAACCGAGCCCATTCGATCTCCGGTCAAACGCAGAATTCTCTCCGAACAGGATCATTTTCATTATACTCCGATCGGAATGGAAGATACTATTATTCGCGAAGAAGAGAAAATCGAGAAAGATTGCTATACATTGGGTCAGCTGGACTGGGTACGGTCTAATGTACCTCTGCACAATGATAGGAAAAGGTAATAAAGTGTACATAAAAAGGAAATCCATACTACATGCCGAAGGCTTTGGTTTTTTCTTTTTTTTCCGTTTTGATTTATTACGCTCTGTTGTACCATTCGCCAACCGTCATCGTGTTGGAAAATACGAAAGAAAAAACGTTATGTACCCGTTATTCCGTACTAGTATAACAAAATATACACAAACAAAGACCTCTCTCATTTGTTCGAATGTGTACGATGTGTACAGATATACAATAAAACCAAAGATTATTGGCTGAACAGTCAAATTGAAAACTGTTATACGTTACGTATTATGTTACTCGAGCTACGAACGTTGAAATACTTTTTTTTTGTTATATTTGTTGTTATGTAACTTGAAATTGGAAGATGTGTATATGTATATGTACTTATATGCGCGTAATCAATCACGTGATATGTGGTACATGTTACGAAATAGAGGAACATTTAATTGAGCAAACACCTCTTGAGAGATTGGTCTCGATGCATTACTACATCGATCGGGTTTTTATTTGAAGCGCGCGATTTGGCGTAACGTAGAATGTATATGGTCCGAGTACTTAGTCGAATTTACTGCAGTTACAATTAACGTTACATATTTAATATGTTTTTTCCGATAGAAGGCACAGTAGCAGTTTCGGATGCCAGCCTCTGACGACTTTGCGTCCGTTGACCTTATGAACTGGATAAATATGAGCTGCTACAAATGCTTTGTGACTGGAGAGTTTGAGGTGTAGCTATACTTTTTTTCTCAAGACGAAGACGCAAATTGTTAACAAAGAAAAGAGAAAAAGTAAAAATATGACATTGGGGGGCCTCTTGGCATGTGGAATTTGTTATGCATGTATCCAAGATGGTGCCGTTAAGTGAAAAAAAAAATGTATCCCCCGTTGTCGTTGAACAAAGAGTTAAAAGAAATAAATAAATAATGGTCGCAACGCGAGCAAAGCGAGACGAGAGGAATATTAAACGTTCATTTAGATAATTATTATTAATCCTTTGATAAACAAAAAGCAGAAAGAGAAACGGGACGAAATAGAGAAAGAAAAAAAAAGGTGTATATGTTTACGCAGCGTTTAACGATGAGAGCGCATGCGACGAAAAAGAAGAGAAGTATGGAGAACGTAGTCAATGAGATTTCGTTTGTAGCTTGTTGATAATTTTATGTGAACTTTTTCGAGGAGAAAGAAACGAAAACGAAAAAAAAAGATATATATATATAATTAGTGCGCTGATTTTTCTAGGAATTGTAGCGTGCAGTTTTCCTTTTTTTGTTTCTCATCTGATGTGCAGGCGTTCACTGTGTGTTTGCATTTGATGCATTGCAGGAAAGAGAGAAAAAAATGAAAATAAAATGTAACTAAGAAAAAAAAAAATGCCAAAAAAAGAATGGAATTAATTTAAAGAAAAGAATAAAGAAAGAGAAGAGCAAGCCAAAAGAGTAATATTCGAGGACGGAGTACTTATAAGTATAAATAAAAAGGATAAAAAAAAGTGCCGCACGATATTAAACCGAGAACCATCGAAGTACTATTCTATTTTCTTGTTGTTTTTTTCGTAACTATTAATGGATTATCTTAATTATATCCCCCTAATTATAATTTAACATCCTAGATGATTAATACCCTGTCTCCCAATTCCATCATCCACCAGATCCCACGTTTTAAAGAAACCCAGAGTATCCAATGCTTTTCCAATGCTCCCTCAGAGAGAATATCGGAAAATATTATTGAAAGCGTACATGTGAGGAAAAACAAAAAATATATATGTATATACAAAAAAAAGAACCGTATAACTTGAAAACAAAATACTACGCCTACCTCGGCGAAAAAGCGGATAAGCGGACGAAAACGAGAGAGCAACGTTATTAGAAAAAAAAAAAAAAAAAAAAACGAATGCCTTTTAGTGCGAAAGGAAAAGGGTGAGTAAAACGTTATTTAAAAAAAAAAAAAAGAAAGAAAAAAATGGTGATATGTTAAGACGTCGCGAGGAAGGTTAGTTAAAATGACAAGCAATGTACGTGAATTGTGATGCGAAGAAAGTGAACGGAATATGAGGGAAAAGAAACGAAAGAATATCCGAATAATGTATTCTCTGCGCGAAGTAATGTACGCAAAGGGAGTAACCAAATAAAGGCATTGCAAACGCTGAAGCTCTATGTCATTTATAATTCTAGTCCAGACTTTCTTCTGTAATAAAAAAAATTGTTAATTTTTTAGATATTTTTGTCCATCGTCTTTTTATGTTTTTATTGAACATTAACCAACGGTAAATATTAACATTGAGGTGATATATCTGTAATACGCGATGATCGATTCATGAATATCTTTTTTTTTTTTATCACAGACACATTCAAAATCTTGGTCTGAGTTGGCTATTCTGAAAACCGTGCGTAGGCGCCGGCTGTAAGTTGAATCTGAGTGGTTTTACTTGTGTGATTTTCCCTTTGGTTGTGTTGTTTAGATTAATCTTCGTGATCTTCGTACGGTGTCGGTAGTACCAGTATTCAAAGGCCAAAGTGAAACAAGCAAAAATAATACCTAGAAATATAACAACGAATACTCCTCCGATATTTTGAATGCTTATACCGTCACTTTGACTGTTTTCTGCATCGCAGTCTTTTCTGTCAGGGTTCTTCTTCCACCATGTGTCCTTTAATTTCTCCAATTTCCTCTTGTTTAATAGTATCAAAATTCTACATCAAAAGGAAATTAGGCAACGACATTAAATTAATTAATTTATCATTTAAGGTAGACAAAAGATACATACGCATTATTAAACTGATCCTTCAATGGCGATCCCTGTTGAACGGCGATCGCGTAAGGCTTCCTCGAAAAATCTTCGCCTACTTGGACCAGGTCACAGTTCGTCATAGTAAGATACTTAATGGTCGTTGAATCTTCTATATAAGCAAACTCGTTAGTCGAATCAAGACGCCGAACTCGTCGTAGCGCTTCTTCGGTGGAAGCTGGAAATCCAGCCTCTTCCATGGCTTGCAACATTTTCGTGTATTTGTCACTAACAGGGTAATCCCACACTGCCAAGTTTGCCCTCTCTACATCTGACAGACTATCATTAAGGCTCATTTCCTTCCAGATGCTAAAATGTACAAGATCAATGCTTTTCATCCCTTGATCTTCAAAGTACTCAACTTACAATCTTGAAAGTAGTCCTAATCTCTTCGATTACTTACTCATAGAATTTCCATTCAATGGCAGCCATTCTCTTGAAGTAAATATAAGCTGAAGAATTTATCACCGGCGCATATTGAATTTTATACTGTTTACTGAGATCCTCCAACGTTTCGATTGGAATCTCTAGCCTGGACACTGTCAGAAACGCAGCTAAATTCGCCGTGTACGATGCGATGATTATAAATCCGAATAACCACCAAGTAGCAGCGACCAGTCGTCCAGAAAGATTTTTGGGAGCCTCTCCACCACCCTGTGGTGTCAGGGAAGTCATACAAAACCAGAAACACTCCCTTAAATTGAATTCTCTTTTCTCGTCGTCGTTCTTGTACTTTTCTCGATTGTTCTGATAGCTGTACGGAGACCAACGGTCGAAGATCCACAACAAGACGCTGGTAAAGAGGTAAGCGGCCAGGATACAGAACCATACCTCGTTCTCCAATACCGTGAGGAATTTGAATAACGAGCTGGTTGTTTTCGTTTTCAACATCATGATGGACAGACCGACCAGATCGTAGTAAGGCACCGTGAAATCGACCACCCTCTCCCTCTCCGCTGTGACCCAGACTGATCCTAGAGCGATATCAGCTCGTTTGTCGATCAGCTCTCTCATCATTCCGTTCCAACTCCCATTCGGATTTAAACTTCCATATCGTTTGTCCTCCGTTTCTCGTATTTCGTACTGAAAGCCTACCGTGTCTTTAATCTCGTCCAGCAAGTCGATGCAGAAACCGTAATACGTGCCGTTTACTTCGTTGTACATTACGAATGGCGGATGAATTATGGTGACTACACGGTAGCTCTTCACCGCTGTGGTATTCATCACTTCGTTATTCGTTATCTTTAGAGAAAATTCAATTAAATTCGAATTGGGTCGATTAGAGAGATAAATGTAAAAATTGAATTATTAAGAGATCGGATTCTTTCGCAGGACTGGGATGGTTCTGTAAAGATATTGTGTTTTCTCTGGTAATAAGACTTCGATGAACGCAGTTGTATTTTTATTAGGACGAGTAACGATGGTATCTCGAAACGAATGGATAAGTACCTACTCGATGCATGAGTCGCGAGCATCAAGTTGCAATTACGTAGTTGAAGGGTTTCGCGTTACATATTGGATAAACAAATATAGTTGCATGAACTATTTCCATTAGCGTGCACCGTTATCAGCAGTAATGGTAAATAAATATAACGATTATATGTCAGGGGCATGACTATCGCGATGGCTAGCCGAATGGAGGTCACGACTAAGAAATTAAATTTCCACTTTATAATTCGTCGACTTAAAATACAAAAATTGAATTACAATGATATTTTAGCACTCCTAATTTGAAGAAATTTAACGAAGCATCCATCTCTGTTTAATTCGATCCATTTCATTTAATCGTAACGTAATCTGTAGTGATTAATTCTGCACGATATTACACTAGAGCCGTGACATTCGATTATCGAACAGATTCCTATCGTCGCGTGACTCAAACACACCATAATTTTTTCTTACTGATCAATAGACTGACCTAATCTTGCTTAGAAATATAACGTGCACACTTTATCAGTTCGTCTGATTAATTTCACGCGTGATGAACTTTCTACGCTCTCTTCTGGATGTTGAACGAACATACACTTTGATACTTGAAACTCGTAGAGAAATTGAAGTTAAATATGAATGCTTAAAATAACAAGGAAGAAAAGTAAACGCAAAGAAAGGAAGATATTGAGAAAAGAAATTGATATTCTGTATACACAAGCTTACCTGCAATGGTGCGGAGATGCTCGCGTTCCAAGATCCACTATCGATAGTGTTTGAAACAATCCCATCTTTTATGTCCACTAAATTAATAGACATCTCGAACTTGGCCCGGTGTTCACCATTCTTCGATCCCCATTTAATTCCAGCATAAGTCGGTGTCATGTTTTTATAAGTTTCCTTTAACCTATTAAAAAAGTTCACCTTCCTTTCTGGGGTATTAGTTTTATCGTATTTGTCACATGTGATATGCTTAGGTTCTACTGGCCATTCTCCGTCATCCAAGGCCGATTTCATTGCCCGAACGCCTAATTGTATTAAATCATAATAAAATGCGGAAGAAATAATCGGTTTTGACAAAGACGACTCTATTGGGCTTTTCTTATTAAATTCTGGCTTCATGAAGAGGATGTTCATATTTCTACACTCGCATCTCGGCCAAACGTTGAGTTCCGGAGTCAATAAAAACCAACCGTACTTTTTGCCAGTAAAGTTTAAAGCTTCTGCCGCTTCCAGAGCTATATTGATGGTATTTTCATCACCAAGAATGAAATAGTTCACTATATCCAAATCTCGTAAGCGAGGTAACTGTGTTCTCATTTCCATTACTTGCTGAGAAGCTTCGTTGATCACGTGTCTCGTTGGCACGTTCAACAACAGACTTTTATATTTATGATCCATGACGAAATTATGATCGTACAGAATCGCAGCGTTTGTTATGTTCAACTGAATACACAATTGTCTGATTACTTCTGGTATTAAATCTGTCGGAGGCATCACTTGAATCAAATAGGATTCCTGGTCTGTGTTTAAGTTCCTCCAGTATAGAAGATCTCCTTCTTGACCGTATTGAGCGGATAACGTGGGGATTCCCAAAGCAGCTGTGAATGAGTTAGATATTTTGGCCCCTAAACCGGCTGTCGTCGTGTCTATCACTAAATCTGGAACTCTGGTTCCTCCTTTTTTTACAGCCGAATCCCAAGGTTTGCAGATACGATCGAGAGTTTCGTTGACGTCAGATTCATTCACTTGAACGCTCCAAACCTCGCCCAAATAATTCGGGTATTTTTCTTTGATTGTCTCTAACGCCGCTATTATGCTACTGTTTGCTACTTTGTTGGCTTCATCGTTAATAAGATCTAAGGAGAAAGACGGTGTACAGAAGAAATTAAAGTTAAAATCGTTGGAACGTAATGGATGTGAACAGTTAACTTTAAAAATTTAGAGATTTGAAAATTGAGAGACTCAAAATTTAATTACTCACAAAGATTAACAGCTCTTGTATTCGTAGATCCTCGATTTCCCACGACGTTTCCCTGCGCGTAAACCGCTGATTCACCGCAAAATCCGAGGAATCCACACATGACGATCGTAAATCCCACGAGCCTCATTTCGAGAATACAAAAAAACTAACTCTAATAATAATCAGTTTTTAAGGCCGTCTTTTACAAAACCTCCATGATTCGTCTTTCTTCTTTTATATTATTCTCCAATTTCTTTGAAAGTTAGTCGAAATGATTATTGGGTATAAGAAAAAAATACGGCGTTAAAATTGCAGTTAATTTCCTTACGATAAGTAACTGACCGATAATCGGGTTGGTTTCGATCGTGTACGTGATGTGTCTCGAGATGGGGATATCGCGTGCGGAAATCGGTCAAGCAACTGAGGGTAGTCTCGAAACCCATAGCCAGACTTCCTCTCCATTTCATTTGTGTTTGCCCATTGGTTGCCGCGGGGATGACCCAATCAATTCTTCCTATCAACGCAACTTGTCTTTTCGTTCCCTTTTGTTACTTTTTCGACAAAATTCTCGATCGTCGTTCGTTTTACATTGCTGCGAAAGGAGTAGTAGACGCGTACGATGTTGGAGTTACCGCGAAGAATTTGCATGTCGTACATCGCGTGCCATCAGCCCCCGTTATCTCGTAATTGACCGGTCGGTCGTTAGTTTTATCTCGTCGTATATATATTGTTGAATATGTATTGTTGAAACTTTCAGTTTGATGTGATATCGATATTTTCGTGACTAACGATCGTAACCACTTGATAGAACCGGTTTGTATTCGTTGCTCGTTTTTTACTTTTGTCCGTTTGTCTCTTGGCATGGCTGTAGCTTTATGTCTGCAAGATAGGATCGATCTAATTTTGATCTATCTATCTTCCCGTTCTCAAATTCCGTAAAAATGTTACGTTCTATCGCGACCACATTCAGTTACATATTTCTTGGTGAAACACTGTTTTCGATTATGAAATAAGAGGTATTTTATAAGATACTAAAGAAAGAATAGTTCAGAAAGTGATATATTTATAGTATTTTAGAAACAAAGTAGAATGGAATTTCTAACATACCTAGATGTTCCCTGGTAATCCTCCATCGAATTCTTTCTATTAATATCAAAATTTTCATAGCTTTTAGGTAGGCAGTCAAATAACTCTGAAAGAAAGCAATAAGCAAGCATAGGAAGAAATGAAAGTTTTAAACTCTAGTAGTAACAACAGCGCCCTATAATTGCCGCGCCTGATCAACCGCTGACTTGTCCTACTAACATGCGACTGCTGGCGCGTTTCTCCGAAATAATCAGCAAACTAAATAAGGGTCGATAAAGTAGTAGGTACGAACACGTATCTGAAACCATCTTTATCTACAGTTGCAATTGTTACATTCAATTTACAGCATACATTTGGGTATTTACAATGGGAACGTAAATGTTTGTTCCAAGGAGTAGCTTTAAGTGCCCGTTTTCCAGCCGAAGCTGAGGTTTCTCTTTCCATACCGTTGCTAAGACGTTTTTTAACGTCAAAGTCTTGTCGTTAAAACGTTATTAATCTTTGTAGCTTAAGAGCCTGGCACTGTATGTACTCCGATTGCAGTTGCGTATGACAAAAATCATAAAATTTGTGGTTAAGACAGGAGCCTCGATTTCGAGTAATTAATGCAGCCAATGATAAACTCGCGGACGAATATGTTCTTGCTAAGCTTTTACTTTAACGGGGAAAACTTAGCTACATATTTATACATGATGACAAAAAATTGTTTAACTAATATTCAAATTTGAGTTATAATTGTTTATTGGTGGTAACCATTTCCGTGACAACATTATGGTAGACCGAGCTGTTATTTCATGAATGAATGATTAAATGTTTGGAAAGTTGATAGCCGGCGATTCGAAATTCTCTGGTTTTACATAGTCATAACTTTTGAACCAGCGGATTTCACGCCTTTAACCTTGCGCGATTACAAAATTACAAAAAGAAGTCAATAATTTTTGGGCTCTAAAGTAAAATAAAAATGAGGAAAGGGTCATATAACAGCTCTAAATACTAAATAAATATGAGCTCTAGACACTCACACGTATACATATTGAAAACTGGAAACATGGGAAACCACGGACCACGGTCATATTTTATATTGCGTCAATTGAGTTGAAAAAGATCAACATGGAGGAAAGGTCTCGCTTCGCGCATGCGCAAGAAGTTGCAGTTTATTTTGAATATTTAAAAAATTACTAGATAGTTACTTTTTTATTCAGATTTCTTTAATAATTTAATAATAATTTTAAAATGATAATTTTAATATTACTAACTGAATACTAAGAAGAATATAAACTTTTGTACGCAAAACTGAAATTGTATAAATGTTTTTCTGAAAGGAATATGTATTTTTCATTCGCAGAAGATATAATAGTAATCATAGTAATTTATTGTATATCAGACTTTAAGTCTATTGCGAGGAAGTTCTTTGGCACAAAGCATTAATCTATTTAATATACCTTTCGTTATAGTATATCGTATACCTTCGTCATAGTTATTCTAACCTTATACATACATAAGCGTAGATATAGTTTACGCAATAATATATATATATGTGTGTATATATACATGAACATAGCTATGATACTAATATACTATACTATAATATCATACTATTTGATTGTACTTGTAATGCTGTTCGGAATTTATTCCTTATTGATACCGTTTTGAGATATTCGCAAAAAATAGAAAATAAAAATATGTAGATTTATAATAATGAACTAAAAACGCATCGAAATAAAAATTAATAATTTATAAATAAATAAATGTGCAAATAAATTCTTTACTCATCTCTAACAAGATGAGACATATTCACATAAATTGTATATAACCGTGGTCTAGACCTGTTTATATGACCGTGGGAGCGTGCATGAATCATGAATATAGAAATATTCTTATATCCATGGCATGGAGTTACAAATTTGCGACAGCACATAGCAAAGTATAATCCATATTCATTTATCGTATAAATGCAGCGTTCTCTTTCTATTCCTATATCGCTTTTTCAACTCGCTCACGCACTCTATCTTTATATCTCTATGTAACAGCTAGTGTTAAAATATCACTTCCGGTTAATCTCATCTATCATACATCCATTAAATGTTTTATCTGTCTGAATTAACCAATCAAATGTAATTCCTATTAATGAAATAACCAATCATGTTCTTAGAGAAATGTACCCATAATGCACCGAGAATGGAGCTACATAGGGGAATTGTTCCTCTGCCCTCTAGCTGCCACTGGTGGATCTCCAATCTTACTACTTCGTTTTGAGACGCCATAGTGAAGGCTTAATTTAGCCGGAAAGTCGAAAGTGAGTTAGAACTGTTTCACGACGGAGTTTATTCTTAACAATTACTGCTTGAAACATCTGAGCGATGGCAGGAATTGAAATACCTAAAGTAATACAAGAACCTCAGAATGCTTCTACAGAAAATAGTAATGAAAATCCACGGGAACGGAATCCTCCGGGCGATAATCGCAGTCCGCGTGGTCGAAGAGGAGGAACACGTTTTTCTGGTGGACGCGGTGGCGGAATGAGCGGAGGAAACAGATATAGCGATGGACCCGTAAGAATTACATACATTTCTTTTTATATACATTTAAAGAATATATTTTTTTTCTATCGCTATATTTGCTATAAACTGATGCGTAATACATACTACAACTGCTGGCTTTATAATTTATTAAACGCTATTATTTATAACTATAATCTCTATTTGTATTATATACTTTAATTTATTGTAGTGTTGTGACTAAGACAAAGTTAATCTTTTTTGTGATTCAGTACACATAATTGATTACATTTCAAAAACAATAAAGTTTTATATATGTATAGCGCTGCATATTTTACTGTGGCAAATATAATTTAAATAAAATATAGAAGTACTTGAATGATTATGTTAATATTTCTCAGATCGGTACATCTCAATATTTACTACCACTAAATGTTGCTTTTCTTTGCCAGAATTTTTATATATTAGAGATAATTAATATTGTTCTTATTTTTATGGTTAGGATCGCGTAATGGAGCGAATTATGAATATTAGTGGACCTACGCATGATTTGCCACCTCAAGAAACTACGGAAAAAAAATTCAGTGGTCGTAACCGTCTGTATATTGGAAACTTGACAAATGACGTTACAGAAGAAGAGATCCAACAGATGTTTCAACAATATGGTGAAACATCTGAACTTTTTCTAAATAAAGAGAAAAACTTTTCATTTGTTAAAATGGTAAGTTCAATAAGTTTTGTTTTTTTCCCTTTTATAATATTCTTACATAAACAAAATGATTAAATTAATTACCGTTTGATAAAAAATGATAATAATATTTGGCTGCTATCTTTATGATGATACATATATTATATACGTATTTATATACATATATACATTGTTAAGCTACAACATAATCGTTATTCTTTATAGGATTACAGGGTAAATGCTGAGAAAGCAAAACATGAATTGGATCGCAAAATGGTTAAAGGACGTGCACTTAAAGTTCGATTTGCTCCTCTTGATTCAACAATTAAAGTTAAGAATCTTACGCCTTGGATTTCAAATGAATTGCTTGAAAAAGCATTCAGTGTCTTTGGTGAAATCGAACGTGCTATAGTTATAGTAGATAAAAAGGGGAAGTCCAGTGGAGAAGGGATTATAGAATTTTGCAAGAAGAACTCAGCTCAACTTGCTTTGCGGAAATGCACAGAGGGATGCTACCGTCTAACAGCGTATGTTTCCAATATAAGTAAAAATTCAAAAAGTCTGTTAGCCCAACGCCACGCTTGTTTGATGTATTTTCCTTATCAACAAGTGCCTAAGTATTAATCATATTGGGGGAAAGAAAAATAGTTCCAAAAGGAAGCATGATACAACAGATGTTTGTATTGTGTGCTGAAGATTGGAACACAAAATCTTATTTTAAACATAATTATATTAGATAAGATAAAGAAAGCTCTTGAAGATTTATGTGAGGCTTTTATATTATAGGTCTCCATTACCTGTGATTGTTGAATTATTTGAACAGCAAGATGATATAGATGGTTATCCAGACAAAACTTTACCTCGAACTACTGAATTTTTTAAAGCTCGTGAAATTGGTCCAAGATTTGCAGAAGTAGGAAGTTTTGAATATGAGTACGGAACAAGATGGAAACAACTTTATGAATTACGTAAACAAAAAATAGAAGCAATAGAAAGAGAAATGGCAATTGAGGAAGAAAAATTGGAAGCTCAAATGGAGTTTGAACGATGCGAGTTCGAAACTAAACGCTTAAGAGAAGGTAGGTATTTAAAAGCATTAAAAGATATTGTTTTGATACATATAACATAAGCAATGTGTCCTCATAAATTGATTTTGATTGATTATAGAATTGCGTATGCGTGAGGCTGATCGTGAGAGGCAAAAAAGAGAATGGGAAATGAAAGAAAGACAGGCTGAAGAACAAAGAACACGCGAAGAAGAGTTACGAAGGCGACAGCAAGAAGAAATGGCAATGGCTATTAGAAGACAAGAAGAGGAGCTGCATAGGCGTCAACAGGAAAATAATTTATTTTTGCAGGTGATTACTTCATACTTTCAACAAAAACAAATTTCAAGATCGCAAAATATTTCTATGACAAATGAAATTTTTACATTTCCGTATTAAAAGATTATTTGAAAAATACGTGCACATCACAAGACTATTATTTCTTATGTATTTCACAATGTATTTATTTTCTTTCATATATTATTAACATTTATTATTATTATCATGGAGGCATAATGGGGGCATATTATGTATACTGCTTATGATGTTTTCGGAATATGAAATGTTGTTAGAATATTCACGTTTCTTACTAATGTTTAAAGTTATGTTCCTTTTTTATTTAAGGGACAAGCAATGAGAGGAGGCGGAGGAAGTGGAATAGTAGGGAAAAGTTATGATCCCATTAGTAACGACCGCGATGGATTTGGACAACCTGATGGTAAGTCTGAAAATGTCATTTTTTATAAATTTTAATGTTTTTCCAGCCTGACGCATATTTATTTATTAATATATTTGAATTGAATTAGTTCTTTTTGAAATAGAAAATGTTTATGAAATGTGTATGTTTTTATTACGTATAAAATTTCTAAACCATAATTTGTTAAAATTATTTTTAATTGTAAATCTTACTTTATTATAGGTGGAAGCAACATGCCAGTGGTAATGTATCCCATTAAATTATCATTTTATATATTTATATATATTTATATATATATATACAGAGTATTTCCGAATTCGTGGTACAACTGGAAAGAAAATGGTTCCTAACGTAAAAGTAAGTCGGAAATATACAATAAAATTTGTTCACACAGAGCTCCGTTTTCGAGAAAATCGAGTTTGAATATTTTTTAACTACGCGTCTTACTCAATTTTACGATCTTGGAAACATCCTGTATATATTTTTCATAAAATATTTGTTTTTTCTTAAAGTATTTCTTTGATATTTCATTTATGTGTATTTCCATTTGGTGATACTATGAAACATTATTATATCTATATACGGGAATTTTTTGTTGAAAAAAATTGAACTATATTCTTGCACGGTAAAAAAGTATTATTAGTGAACACTTTTTGCAAAAAACATAAATGGAAGGACTTTAAGAGTATTCTCATGAAGCATGCTTTCCAATATAATAGGATTCTAATATCTGCAACGAAATCAATTTAATATCAAATGTATATCTCACACTAATAATATTAATTAATTGGCCTGTAGAGGTGTATCAATGGACACTGAAATCAAATTTTTTACTTAATTTTCTTACAACGTAAAACAAGTACTTAATTTTAAATTAATTTACCTAATAAGAAAAACATATCACATGTTATATTTGATTGAAACCTTTTACCTACATTCGTATAATAATATATAGTGCAATTTCTGTTAAAGTCATCTCGCCTTAATTACGAATACAAGTGACATGTTTCCTATTATCTATAGCAAACAACTATCGAAACATGTGACATTTTTTATTTTTCTCAAACTTGGCGCGGCTTCTCTAAAAGTAAATATGTTAATGCATCTATCGCTCATTGGAAGATTTCATCATGGTAGAACACTTATTAATATTCAATGTTATGGAATTAACCGTGGATATTTGAAAGCGATAAATGTATAAAATTTTGAGGAAATGTTAGGGAATTTTGATTAATTCTATGTAGATAATGCAACATACAAGTTGCATAGATAGGTTAAGGTTTTATTGGACGAATTCTTCTCTCTATGCTTAAAATTTTTAGTTTTTGATTGTACTGCAAGTTCAGTACGTTTAAGCAACGATCGTTTATTTCTATCTACATCGTACGTGACTAATTTCTGAACATCCTAATTTTTATCCGTAGGTTATAATAAATAGAATCGATTTTTTTTAGTTTACAAGCATTCAAGCATTCTCCATCTGCAAACAACATCTAACATTGTGTTTTCCCCTTTCTTTTCTATGTGATTTGACGAAAATTGACGATGACCTGCGCTGCTGACAAACATGGATGGGCGCCCTGAACCGTGAAATGTATTTATGGTACATCCAAAATTTACAAAACACCGTTATTCATCGTATTAAATGAAAATCATTGGCATTTCGATGATATTGTCGGCACATAACTTTCGACTGCATTGACCTTAAAATATTATTGTGCTTTTACTCTACACGTAATAATTAAATTCATTTTTCTCTATAACGATGATTAGGATCCAAAGACATTTATGAATGCTTATAATAATATGGATCGTGGTAGTCGTGGGGTCTACAATGATGATCGTAGTCAAATGGATTTGAGGGCCAATATGGGTGGTAATAGGGGTGGTGGTCGTGGAAATAGTGCTGGTGGACGTTGGCAAGGTGGAAATGATCGTAATCGTCAGAATGATTATCCTAATAAAAGGAGACGCTATTAAAAATTGCAGAATTAAAATAATTTCTGTTTCTTTGATCGATCGAGAAGAATCGATAGTTTGCATTGGTAGGCTTCACTCATTTTTTTCCAACAACGTTTGCGACTGATCATCTTTCTCACATTTTATATCATAGCATAGCGTTTTGGGATAAAAATAGTAGCATTATATCTTTACAAAATTTTTTCTTTAATTTCTTCTTATTATTTTGTCTTCAAACGTAAAATCTATGTCCGTTTTATTGGAAATGCTAGCAGCAATAAAAGCTTAGTACAGATTGTTGTCTTCGGGACGGTCGTCCAAATTGTACAATCTACGTTCTTCATTGCTTTGGACGAATCACTCCACGTTGTTTCAAAGGGTTGGAATTCTCTGGGCCGAGATAGTTTCTTAACATTACTTCAATAAGCAAATCTAAAATATCTTATCGACGATGAGAAAACAGTGGAAATCTCTGTTTTAGAAATGTTACATTACGTTAGATCGGTCTGCCTTATATAGCGTACAGTCATTTCTAATGCTCTAACTTTACCCATTTCTCGAATTAAAAAAAAAATCTTAATACAATGTTCTATGAATTTTTGATAAATTTTTCGATTTTTTGAAAACGATGAAGTGTAGATTAATTATGAATATATAATCTATTATCTAATTATAATATATTATATAATTATAATATATTATGAAGTGTAGTTATTCTTTTACGAATATAAATTTGCGAATATAAAGGATATTCGTTTTAAAAGATACTAATTTATCATCAATTTGATATATGTATCGTCAAGTTGCGAAGATTTTGGCAGATATTTTTTTTTGACTGAATTGTAGAAAAGAAATCAATATATTGTTAGAAATACATTGATTAGCAACACAATCATATCATTTTTAACGATAAAGAAACAACTTGAGTTCCCAGTAACATCGATTTCTAAAGAAGAGAATCGCATATAGTGGAAAGATGAACCCTAGGTTGTCAATAGTAGAACAGTGTTATTTCATAAATTTTTGCCATGATAACATATAGATAGTAATGTATAATCTCATAGGATTTTACTTCATGAAACAATATGTAAATATTACAAATAATGTATATCAACTTTTATTGCTACTGTATTGTCATAGTATATACTATATATCATTCATAGTTTGTCATTTCATTTAATCCAATAGATTTCCAAAGTGAAAGTATATACTCTGATCGTATCTTTAGTTTTGTTCTTTATGATTATAAAAAAATATGAAATTAGCTTATAAGCGAAAAGTGCGTTT
Organism: Bombus pyrosoma; assembly: GCF_014825855.1. Lineage (NCBI taxonomy): Eukaryota > Metazoa > Arthropoda > Insecta > Hymenoptera > Apidae > Bombus > Bombus pyrosoma. Next base: position 4,161,420 of record NC_057770.1, on the reverse strand, counting down.
AATATTGACTGATACCAATATCAAAGTCATTTGGTAACTTACCTTTTTAAGAACAAATAAAATTGTACAGGCGTATATATGTGTCTGTATCAAAGATTGTTTGTTTTACCTTGTACATTATCTCTATTCGTATATACGAACCACGCAATCGTATTACACGCAATCGTACTACTTGTAGGTGATAATTAAGCGAAAGTATTTTGACATTGGTATATCTCTGTTAAATTTCTCGAACTTAAATGTGAGTTGTGAATTTCCTAAAAGAATAGGGACATTATAATTAAAATAGAAAATAATAACAGTATTATTTTTTGTCTTAAATAGTGTTATAAAATATATCTCTTTCCAAATGAATTTTCTTTTTATAATTGTTTGAGAATTCATTTGAGATAAATGTTGATCATCAAAAGATAGCAAAGTTTGTTATATGAAAATGCCTGCCCCATTCTGGCAATAAATTGACATTTTCATATTGACATTTTAAATAAAGTTATAGGCAATTAAGCATAATGAAAAGTATATTTGCTTAGAGAGAATTTAAAAATCATGGTGAATGTAATACAAAGGAACTCTCTATTCTGTTTTTATTAAAGATCTATTATTTTTAAATATCGCCGTATTTCTTTCAGGAAATCTTCAACATAAATCTTTTAATAATGTGAGTTTATAGTACAAATTTTTATTATGAAAATATTTTGTATTTTTTCTATTCACTTTTTATATGAACTATAATAGTTGCCTTTCCTTCAGAAAATTTTGTTTAATTAAAGATATAATATGAAACAGAAAAATATATTTTCATAAAATCTACTTTAAATGACTTGCATTATTCTTTAACCATATTTTGTCTCTCTATCTGATCTTAATCCTACAATATAACTATTATATAAATTGTGATTGAAAAATTTCCAATCGTTTTTCAGTTCATTTATTATTATTGTATTCTCGTATTATAATAATCGTTACTTTGTAAACATTGCTAGCTGGACATAACTTCGTTGCGTTGTTACTCGCCTAATTACTTGTTAATTACCCTGACGGCTGGGTTGTTAATTTAGCCGTTGCTAACTATCACGAACTATTTCTGGTGTAGTATCGTTATGGTCCTTGTGAACAATTTTCGGTACAGTACCATTGTGCTGGCCTTGAACACCCTATGTATTCTTTTGGTCACTCGACCCATTAATGCCGCTGTTTCGAACACCATTGTACTCTTTGTGGCCGTTCGACCCTTTAACATTATATTATCGTCATTCAAGGGCGGTACTCTTCAGCTGTAATAACTTTTTATTGCTATATCTAAACAATCAAACAGCACACCATCTACGGATTATCTTCCTGAATTGAGAGCACCGAAGAGAGAACATTCATGTACTCATCGTTAGACAATACTGCGTGTACGCGATACGACGCTTTGAATTCTGGCTATTAATTTCCAACTATATCCTGTCGCTGGCTCACTACTCGTTACTTGAACCGATACTTTGGGTATTGGCAGCTATACTAATGGGTATTTCGTTCCTTCGAGCGTATTCGCAGAGATGAGAAAAATGACCAGGCAAAGGAATGCGGATCTGATCGCTTACTTCTGACAGACCCGGTATAATCAAAGATAAGCACGTGTATTGACTGCAAGAATCACATATATAAATATAGCAACGGATAACGGCGAGCGATAGAGAACAGTACATATTTGTATGTATTTTCCTTGCTCCTATTTTGTCCTGTTAACCATTTCTTCACCTCTGCATTTATACTTTTGCCGGATTCAAACACGGAGATTATTTGTTCGTCTCCGAGGATGAAGGGCGAGAGGACATTACGATAATGGACGACGATCCCTCCACACTAGCTGCTTCAATCGTACATACGTCTTTACGCTTGTCAGCGGAGCTCGAACTTGATGTCAATGATAACCGATCTTTGTCTTCTCTTATCACGCGGTTTATGTGATTTGTAACAGTGCCCACTGTATTATCACTATCTCTTATTACACAGACATTACGTGTTTTTATTAAATATTAAGTATAACTGGTACTCGCGACAAAACGTCGTTTGTCTCGCTTCTAAGTTCTGACGAAATAGAGAATATGAATGTGTAAACTCGAACGCGTGGAATCGCCGAGCGAAAGGAATTCTTTTTCAGAGAATGAATGAAATTCTTTTCTGCTCCAAATGGAGCAGAGCCTCAATGTCGACGCTCGCAGCGTAGATCAGGGCACGCGTTTCAGACGATCATCAAACGAGAGATACATTGTAAAGTCTACAATGTATCTATATTTCTGACAGAAGAGAGTCTGCAATTACAAGATAGGCTTGCGTACTTGAAACTACTGGTACGAGGTGAGTAGATTTTGTCAAAGTGTTATTATGCATAATTCTGTCTTAATCTTCGGGTGGGATATTTATATAAGTATATATAATTTTAATCCATATTTTGTCATTAGTCGGATATTTAAAGCGCAGACGTTTCATATATTTAAACGTATTAATCTGTATTTATTCAATATCGAATACATAAATTATATTCCAGCCATTGAGCAACTCTATATTTTTAAAGGAATTAATAATTTGCAATCATTGCCAGCGAAGTTGGATTCGTCGTTAGACTTCAAAGTTAGAAAACAGATAGGAAATTATAATACAAAGTGGTTTATTTTGTTAATTATATACACCGAATATATGACTGACTTCATTTTCAACCGATATAATTAATAATAACGAAAATCTAATCATTCTGTTACATAATTATTCTGTAGGTGATTAATTAATACGAGGAAATTGTCCAGCCTAGACGGTGTTTTTACCTCTGACAACCAAAATATGCTCGTATACCAACTTTAGCAAAGGTTGTCTGGGTTCATTATTGAAATCTAGGCTGATAACTGAAATTATACTTACATAAAATGTGCTATTTATACCTAACAAGATGTACTCTTGAACTTTAAGATTCCGAAGGAATTTTTAATAACAATCACATTACCGATTTTATTCGTCTCACGTGTAATCTATGTATAAAGTGCATTAATTTATTACGTTCTATGTTAAAACTCGATGCATCGTTCTTATGTAATATATTTACATTACTTTTTATGTTTTTGCAGGCGCTTATAGCAGTTCCTGGCTGAGGAAATGAATAAAACGTATTGAGAAACGAAAAGTAAATTTGCACAAAAATCATTACGTATCCTTAAAAATCAAGCAAGAAATCATATAAAATATAACGATGAAATATTAATCTCAATGTACCGATTATACAAAATTTGAGACTTGGGATTATATGTAATTTCTATTTACAGATTTTTGATTGCATCTGTTAGTACGCATCCCGTAGTATTCGACATACAAACGAAAGATATGCGTGTAAAAGAAGCTTAAGATCATAAGGTTTGTTTCAGTTTTCTCCTTAATTTTCTATATTAACACGTTGAATGCCACTCTAGTTTTAGGGATTGCCGCCACGATGAATTATTTATTATGCGATACATATAACGTTGAAACATTACCTACAAGAGATACGTTACGGTGTATAATCATCATTAATGAATTTCTCATCTCACCGAGGTCACCGGTGACGCCCGTGGCATTCAACGTGGTGTTAAATTGAGATTACTTTTTTTTTTTTTAGTAAAATTCCTTTCTATGATGACAAATAATTGAAGAGAGATTTCAATGATTGATCCAACGTGTTCTGAGCGTATTGCTCTGAACATGTCAATTGAGTTAACATCTACACATAGCATTAACAAAATATTTTTTCTTTCATAGGAGGAAAATCTACGCGTTAAAAGTCGTTTTATTTATTGACACCATGATGGACGCTTCATTTTCCGGAGGCAGTTGAGCGAGCAATGGCAAGAGCACAGCAGTGATGGTTATTTAGATTACAATGTTTTAGATTGTATGACTTTTAATATAGTTTCTTCAAAAACTGCATTAATGTTGTAAAATGAATACACCATTTCACGCACAAAAGAAGACTCCCTCGTCCTCAGATACAGTTTATGGCACATAAAGCTTAAAAGAGACTGTAGTCTCTTGCCTATTTAATAAATAAAAAGAAAGGAAGATAAATTCTAGAAAATAGAAAATAGAAAACATTCTGTAAAATAGCTATTTTACTTGGTTTTTGTAAGACATTGTTATATTTGATGAAAAGTATAATACATTATTCGGATCTTAGACTGTTGTTAGATTGAATTTCGTTACGTTTATTACGAATATTATTCCTGAATGTTAATTTCTATGCTTTTGATGGCACGCTACAGCATATTCGCCTACATTTGCAGTCAGATTTTTGAGAAAAATCTGGTCGGTATGCATATACCACGAGTGGAAAAATCGACACGGTTCGTTTGGTCCTTTTCGTTGACTCTCGCGGTACGACGGCGTGGCGAGTCACTTTTTCCTATGGCACTTTGCATGAAATCCGCAGAATTCGTCGGCCAAAGAGTTCTCGTTTAAAAGAATTACGCGTTCCGTCCATTGCGAGATGTTGAATAAACGATGGTCGAATACTCGCGAAAGCAAACGAATTGCATCGGGACCAGCGGCTATCCAGTTAATATAACGATTTCAATTAGAGTGGCAGCGGTATGTGCAGTGTCACCGATCGGGATATTTATTCATAGAAAATATGTGAATTTTGTCGATGAAACTCGCGGCCCGACTGACATGTATCCTGATTATACTTCTCCTCTCTATCGCTGTCGTCATAAAGAATTATTTATCGAAAATTCGCATCTCATTGGCCGTTATCACGGAATTAACCGAATGAAAATTGCGCTGGAATATGTTAATATCTGACAAAATGAACGTTACGTATATCGAATCTGTGAAGTTAATCTCCGGCTAATTAAAAATAAACAGTTAAAACTCCACGTTTCGATATACATTGGCTTACGAAAGTATTTCAATATTTACCATAGAGAATTATATGTCCTATGTATCCCCATATTAGTATCGAATGTGTTATGCAAAATATATTGAAATTGCGCGATACACATAATATATAGATACAAAGTATTTACAAGTTCCAAACATTTACGCGAGACTGTGTATTTTAAATTTTCGTGAAAATACAACTCGAAAGTTTCAGTGGAGCGATTAACGAGGGTCTTAAAACAACGGAGGAATCGTTTATCGTTAATTAAAGAAAAAGAAGAGATAGATAGATAGATAGATAGATAGATAGATAGATAAATGGAGAGAGAGAGAGAGAGAGATAAACGATACGGAGAAGCTCGCAGAGACCAAATGTGACTCGACTAAGAAGATTCTAATTACTAGTTCTCAACGTCGTTCCCTTTCTCTTTCTCGAAAGTAACGTCATTTGATAATGGGGATTCATTCGACGACTGGAAGGTAGAAAGGCCGAGGGTATTTCGTCAAGGACTCCATTCTCGTCCGTGTTTCCCTCTTTCCTTCGATTTCTCGCTCTCTTTCTCTCCCCTTGTCTCTCCCCTGTGCAACTAGCTCCGAACAGACGCACAGCCACGGAGACAATATCATACGTCGGGAAAATCGAAGAATGGGAAGCAACAAACGTATCTATGTGTGTGCATGTCAAGGTGCTCCAATTTGCGTGCGAATACGTGGAAAAAGCTCGCCGGTGATTTTACAATACGGCGCCTAACTATAGTGCTCGGCATTGTTAGAAAAGAAATACTTTGTGTAAAAAAAAAGGGGGGGGGAAGAAAAGAAAGAGCGGGCGAGATCGAGAGACGAAAAGCGAGACAGAGAGGGAAAAGTCGAGGGACAGACCGAAAAAGAGGAGAGGGAAAAGAGACGGTGAAAAAGCAGTGGGCAAGCTTTCAGTGTGCCATTGCCGCGGCAACTAGCTACATAGTACAGAAACGTAAACGAAGCCGAGAATCGGCCTTCTCGAAGATTTACAGTCGCCGTTTGGAGCCAACAACTTCCTACAGCCATCGGGAAGTTTCCGACCAACGCAGCGGCTTTCCACAAGGATTCCCAAAATTTGCGGGTACGATCTATTGTCGTCGTTCAGGGATTAAACACGTTAATGTAGTCGAATCGAGCAATCGCCTTTCTAACGTAAAATTGCCTTTCATCACGAAACGCGAGGCAAGAAACGGAGAACGTTAAAAACGTATCGAAATTTTGCAATTTTCCAACGTGATCGAAAGAAATACGATAGAGAGAGAGAGAGAGAGAGAGGTCCGCTACAGTTTCTGATTTAATGCAGCGATGATATCGATACTAATTTCCCACGAATTGCATCAAACGACCCGGTCTCTTTCGACCGCGCCGCGTTTTTTCGTTTATTTTATCGGGATTCAGTGACTCGCGGCAATTAAAGTTCGCTTGGCGATCGCGTTCTCCACGCTTTTTCGTTTCGTCCTCGTTATACCGCCGCGCTCTTCTATCGGCCTCCCTTGCCTTTTTCCAGCTTTTCTCCTTTCCCAGGGATGGAAATTCATAATCCAATTTTCGAGGGCCGCGGTGGTTTTTCGGGTTATTAATCGCGGGAACGTGGACCGCGCGCAAATATGACGATATTTCGGGGAGGTAAAAAAAAGAGGGGGGAGGGGAGTGAAAGCGAATCTAACCGCGGCTGCAACGACGATAAATTTACGTCGTTAATTCTCCTGGCAAAGCCGAATTGGCCTGCCTTTGTTGTAGCACGCTGCCACCGGCAATAAATTCACGATTTCGATATCGGCTCTGCCAAAAGGTTGCCGACGAATTAATAACCGATCCATAGATATCGTCATCTGGCTTGCGGCTCGACGAGATTCGTAATTATATCGCATGGTACGCGACTCTTGCCACCCTTATTTCTCTCGAGATTTACCACTCGACCGATCGCTCAGAGATACGTTCCAATTTCCCTGAATTCCAACGTTTGTTATATTCTGGCCATCGAATTAACACCATCTAAATATCTTCGATGTTTTTCGTTTTTTTTTTTTTTTTTATTAAAATTCAGAAACGTGAACGAGCTCTCTATATAATTAATTATTAAGATATTATACATTGTTCTATCACGTGTTTCTATTCCCGTTGTTACGCGAAACACCTTGAATTATCCAACTACGAAATTACACGTGCGATCCACCAAGGGTTGTAAGTAGTTACTTATAATTAAATAATATAATTGCCACGAACATAAACGCAATTAATTCTCGCTCTAGATTGTTCAATTTCAATTCGTACAGATTTAAAGGTGTATAAATATTTGGCTAGGCTTTTCGAAAAGGCTGAGGCGAAAGCTTACCAAGGACAGATTTATCCGCGTGTCCATCACCGGTTGCATTAATTACTCGAAACCGCGGCACCGGCTTTAACCACGAAATTTATGATGTCGCTCGTCGTCCACGATTGCGATCAGAGTACGTGTATAGTGTCAGGCTTCCGAGCTACGAAGATTAATAGCGCCTTAAGTACAGGGATTTGACATTCTAAGACGTCTCGGCGACACGAACAAATTTACGGAAGCCTCAGTTTCGATCCGGAAACGGACACTCGAATCCACTTCTCCGAACTTTGTCGTTCGCGTTCTCGTTGTTAATACTCTGGCGTGCTTTGCAAATTGAATGTAACAATTCCAATTATAGACATAGATCGTATGAGATACGTGTCCGTGCTTACCGTATTATCGACTATCCTTTATTTAGCCTGTTGATTATTTCGGAGAAAGCGTGTCAGTAGTCGCGTGTAAGTAGAACAAGTTGGCGACTGGTCAGACGTACCGGATATGCGACCAGTTACTACTACTACTAGCTTTTAAACTCTTACACTTTCCTTTACTACGTCTGTTTGCCTGTTTGAAAGGCACGAAAATTTGAATATAGGAAGAATTCGATAGAGACACATTGCCAGGAAATATCTTGCCATTTTATTTACACCGAAAATTCTATTCTACTTTGTTTCTGGAATACCGTGAATCTATCAATCTCTCAACTGTTCTTTGCCTTACAAAATCTTACAAAATACCGTTTATTCTACGATCGAAAGCAACGTTTCGCTAACAAATAGCCGAATATAACGGCGATAGAGCGTAAGATTTTCACGAGGTTGTAGAACGAAAGGGGTGAACATCGTTCGATCTTTCTGCAAAATTAGATAGGTGCCTGTATCTCGCGGCCATAAAACTGCAACCAAGCCAAGAGAAAAGTAGATAAAAGTAAGAAATGACCATGGGAAGCAGACCGATCTATCGAGCGGTAACGGGAATCGCTCCACCGTATGTCATGTACAATAATACCAGTGGCACTTTTTACGGATATTGCATCGATCTTCTGAACGACATTGGATCGTTGGCGGGGTTCGATTACACGATCAGAAAGTCTTTCGACGAAAAATACGGGGATTTGGATGCGAAGACTGGGCTTTGGAACGGTATGATCTACGAGCTAACGAGCAATATGTCGGATATCGCTGTCGGACCCATATGGATCACATCCAGCAGGGCTCAGGTATTTATCGATCCTTACTGCGTCGTAAAAAGAATATAAAATTTCTTTTCGTGTCCTAAGCGACGAACGAAACGCCCGGAACGATCAATTGATAGATAGACAAATATTTGATATATCTATATTATATCGCGATGGCGGAATGGGAATTGCGCGTCGATGATGAGCGTTTCAAAATCGTTCGAACTTTTACGTCGGAATATTGGCAGCGACTAAAAAGCGATTCGGAGAATACACGTGGAAATTTCTCCGTGTGAGATCTTTAACCCTTAGAGTGCTATGGATGCATATATGCGTCTGGCGAAAGTCATCGGTGTGGACTAAGGACGCATATATGCGTTTGTCAATTTTTCCGAGCACCTATGCAGAAGTAATACTATTACGTTTGTGTGAGATAAATATAAATGCATTTCAATGTTAATGCCGCGTTCGAAGAAACTGTCTTTTCTTTTTTTTTTTTTATTTAATACTTTGCATTCACAATTTGTCCAATTTAGACATTTGGTAGAATGATCGTGCCGGCACGACACAATTATCAAGAAGAAAATGTGTTGTTTGTGTGAAAAATAAGAGAAGGAACGACAGAAAATGCGATGTCGGATTATGTATCGATGATTGTTTTGAAATTTTTCACGCACAACTGAATTATTAACTTGTGTTATATTTACTAAATTTAGTTTTTTAGTTTATTGTTTTCTAGTTTACTACCCAAATTCCAGTTTATTGTAAATTTCAATGTTTATAATAAATAATTAATACTAAAAAATAACGCTCTTGAATCATTTAATCTCGTGCAAAAGAATTACTATAACTTATTACGATTTGCGCTTTGAATAGTCACTCGACAGAGTTCAGTATAACGAAAAAGTATTCAGTCCACAGCGATCGTCAGCGCTGGCAGCGTGCCGTCCGTACGGATGGCATAGGCTTCGAGTATTTAGCACCCTAAGGGTTAAGAATGCGGTATGATCGAAAAGAGAGAGAGGGAGAGAGAGAGATCTTTGAAAAGTTTTAAACGAGAGACAAAGTTTGAGAAAATCACATTGCGTCGAATAAGCAGTTATCTTGAAATTATTATTCTATTACTTTTACTTCGCTTTTGAAATTGTTTAATTCCGATCGCTTTACCAGTAAGCTAACCAGTAACCGATGATGGAACTTCTCGATGATAAAAAGTTCGTAAAAGTTAGTGGTATAATGGTATGATATCCAGGTAGTCGACTTCGCTGTTCCGTACCAAAGACCAAGCGGTTTCACGATAATGATGCTGAAGAAAAGGAGGCAAGTCCCGTTCCTCAGGTTCCTAATGATCTTGGAGATCGATGTCTGGATAGGTTTTGCGTTCGCTTTCCTCTTCACGATATTTCTATTATATAGTCTGGAGAGGTACTCGCCCTTTAGCTACCGGAACAATCGGGCAAAGTATCGGAACGAGGCGGACGATCGATTCTCCTCGTTGAAGGAGTGTTTCTGGTTCGCGTTCACGTCAATCACTCCCCACGGAGGAGGAGAAATGCCCAAAAATTTATCAGGGAAAATAGTGGCCGGGACCTGGTGGCTGTTTGGCTTCGTCATGGTCGCCGCTTATTCTGCCAATCTCGCGGCCTATGAAACTCTAGAACGGTTGGAGAGAAACATCGAGTCCATGGACGACCTTAGAAAGCAGTATCGAGTTCAGTATTCCACTGTGGCCAATTCCTCGGCTTTCAGATATTTCTTAGCAATGAGATGGATGGAGGAATGGTTCTACACGTAAGACGCTTCTTGCCTTTTAGTGTCATTTTCCACTTAAAAAATGAATCCTCTTTCGGGACTAAAATTATTCATTCCACGATGATAATTAATTATTCATATAGCCACTGCTTTCTTATGGCCCGACGAAGAAAGCTTCTTGCTTCTAGACTAGTTACGCTTAACCCTGCCGCGATCCTCGAATTTTTAAACTCCGATTTTGCTCTCGTTTCGACCAACAAAGATTTTTAACGCTTCGACGTAGAATCGAAACGAGCGATGCAACGGTGTTTTCACATCTTGTTCGAGTTTGAAGCATCATTTGGCGTTGCAGAGATACAAACAGCTAGCTAGAACGAGCTAGAAAGAACGCAGCAGGGTTAGCATCGATTCGAACGGTACTTGCACGATGGTAAAATGAAAATTGCTATATATAGGAACTGGAGACGTATGGCGTTAGACGAGAGTACACCGGAAGCAAACAGATCCGATTATGCCGTGTGGGATTATCCGTTGGAGGACAAGTTCACGAAGATGTATCTTGCGATGAAAGACACAGGATTTGTTCGCAGCGTGGAAGAAGCGGTGAAAATGGTCCGGGAAGCAAACCGCACTTACGAGTTCGCCTTTATAGCGGAAGCTATAACCGTAAAATATCTGACGTTGACGAACTGCGACTTCAGACAGATCGGGGAAGAGTTTGGCAAGAAACCGTTCGCTTTTGCGGTACAGAGGGACTCTCCTTTGAGGACGAAGCTCAATGACGCGTGAGTCTAACGATTCAGATCGATTCGTTTTCTTGTTCTGCTCGGTGAAATCCTAGTCTCTCGTAGTTATAAAATTTAACTACGCGTTTCCGGGCTAACGATATTACCATGATATAATCTCGAAGTGGAAGAAAACGACTGCCATTAGCTCGTTCGCTCGAAGCTCCATTTAGTGCGTAACGATAAATGTTTAATTAAAGGATTACCAAGCTGGCAATTGAACGGAGATTAAACGCTCTGGAGAAGAAATGGTGGGACGAAAATCCTTCGAGAGCGAATTGCCCGGCTGACAAGGATTTTAACGCGGGCTTCGACGTCGACAATTTGGCTGTTATATTCCTGCTAATCCTTCTCGGTATATTGCTCGCTGTTCTAATACTCTGCCTTCAATATTGCTGGTATTGCTATCAGTTAAATAGAAGAATAAAAAAAGTAGGCCTGTATGCGACAACGCGATACAATTCTCGTAGAAAATAAATAAAAACAGAAAAATGACAATAACATGGCATATTTGCACGTTTTCCATGCTGTTTTGTACGTGTGTGTGCTTCCGTGAACGCACAGCCGTATTTTTTCAAACTATGTAATAAAACACAGCAACGAAAAAAGTGAATGTTAATCAGAGGAAAATGGTTGTTTCCTTTTGCCGGTTTTGTTTGTTCATCAGTTTCGCGTATCGCGTTGTGACGCAGCCGAGGCATACGTAGATTCCGATATTTTCGACTAGCATGTACACATCGATCAACTAACTTTGCCCGTTGTTCTTTTCTTTATCCTTAACTAACATTAAAATCATTCCCACCGATCGTTTGAACGATTTCCAGAAAAAAAAAAAAAAAGGAAAAGAAAGAAGGAAAGAATCAATTTCGTCGCAAGTGGTCACGATTTCCAGTCACAAAGATATCGATAACGCGTTAAAATGAAAGTTTCAACGATACACGTGACGAGAGGAAACTAACGATCGACTGGTCAATTACGAGATAACGAGAGGTGACGGCACGCGACGCGTGACATGCAAATTTTTCGCGGTGACTCAACGTCGTACGCGACGACTGTTCTCTTCGCGGCGATGCGAGACGATCTGCGATCGAAAATTTCGACGAGAAATTATCGAAAGGGAACGAAAGAGACAAGCCGCGTCGATAGGAAAAATCGAGTGGATCACGGCCGTGGCGACCGATGGACGAAAACGAACGAAACGAGGCGAAAGCTTAGCTTTCAGTTGCGAGACCACCGTCGATCACTTGACCGATTTTTGCACGCGATACACCGACCTCGGGAAGCACCGTGTACGCGATCGAAACCAACTCGATTATCTTCCAGTTACTTATCGTGAGAAAATTAGCTGCAATTTGGACGCTGGATTTTTTCCTTCTGTCCGATAAGAAAAATTATTTCGAGGAACTTTCGGAGAAATTGGAGAATAAAGTAAAGAAGGGGAAAACGAATTACGGAGATCTTGTAAGGATGGAACGTAAAAATTGATGATTATTGCAGTTGGTTTTTATGTGTTCGGAATGAAGTTCGTGCGATTTATGATCGCCACCGACGATGTTTCCGGCGGATTTTGCGGCGAATTTGCGGTTCGCGTCGAGTGAAACGCCGTGAGTGATCGAGGGTCTGCAGAGACGTGGCTCGTTGATCTTCGCGTGTAATTAAATCGCTCAATTTCGAATCTCGGGCTTCGAATTTTTCAATTTTTAAATATTCATTTTTGTAACGTGGTTCGTTGAATTCCCACTACAGTCTAGTTTCAAGTTAGAGACACAGCGATGGCTACGCGGTTTAATTTTCTATCGAGGGAATGTTTCATTTAGAGAAATTCCGTTTCCTTATTCCAGCTTATCTACTACGATTTCTGAAAGTTACATAATCCCAGCGGAAACTACGTCGACTCTGAAATGTTACGTTCGAGAGAATATCGGCACAACCATAGCGTGCTTATTGCCAGTAACAATTATCGCAATAATACACACATAAACTTTCATTTTTTGCGCACGAAGGCCGTTGCACCGATCTTTCACTGGATAGACAAAAATTTCTCATTTACCGGAATCGTCGAGAATTTCGCGAAGAATTTTAACATTCGTACAACACACGGGTCCATTGAAAATGATTAATGGTCCGCTAGCGAAGTCCTAGAACGGTCGTACAACTATTTCGTGGCGGATCCATTAGAGCAGACTAGAACTAACCATAAGCGATCGAAATACAATCTGTCGTTCGAGTGGGTGGCGTACGGTGAGTTGAAGGGTCAGGCGGTATAATTTTCGATCAAACATTCTTGATACACCGTCGTACAACCCCATGAATGTCAAGTATTTAATAATACCAGTGGACGATAATTGACGATCCACCGAACGTTTCCTAGTTTCCAACATGGTCGTAACGATTTACGAGCGTGCAATCAGTTGCAACGTGGTGGTTCGTTGTTCTATTCGTGCCTCAAGGAACGATACACAGATACAAGCTCCCTGTATTCCCGCATCAATTTACATGCAAATCGATGGACCGAGAAAATCGAATTTCAGAAAATTCTACGGTGAAAAACATCGCGGTGGTTTATCTTTAAAACGTGGCGCGTCGTTCAATCGTTGTAATATAACGGTATTACGCGATAATTGCAGCCTTGATAGATATTAGGCTACCGGTTATCAGTTTCAAACGAGAATACCAGATCAACGATAGAGCGACCACCTACGCGCATCGAAAAATTTAATAAACCGCTATCATCGATCGATCGATCTTGCATGCTTCACACGTTGCGGTGCTCTCGAGCCCGATATCCAGATAAACCCTGGTTTATCCGCTACTTTCGCGCGTTAATTCACTGTCGTATTTATTGTTATTTCGTAGCGGTTCTCAAGCGGACACATTTGTGTGCAGAGTAAGCTGCTTTATTCTCGAACGACTGTCTTGTACGTACGTCTACGGGATATTGATCGGATCGTGTTATACATATGAACATAACGGAGAAACTTTTTGTAGAGAAATGTCGTTCGCGAGGCTTGTTCTTCCACTTACGAACAATTTCATTGATCCTTCTGACACGACCAGTCGAGACCTTATTCGTACCGTGTGTCGTTTCTTTCGGTTTACGAATCGTAGAGCGAGGAAGACGAGCGGCATGCGAGTCAGATAAAGGGGAAGATCAGTCAGTTGATCATCGATACCGGTACATTTATAGCGGAAAATGGAATTGTTCGAAGCTTGAACAATAAACTTTGAACGACGTACTTGCACCTGAAGCTTTTTTACGGTTTCGTTATCTAACATCCACCCTATAGAAATCTTGCACATATTTTTCGATACCCTGTATATTTAAGAAACGCACATCGTACAAGATATAACAGAATATCCTAGAGACAACCGTTCGTAACTTAACGAAATAATCCACGAGATTCACGTGTCTCTATATTGGTGCAACAAGAAAAAGGAAAGAAAAATGGCGCAAAAGAGGGTGAAGATCGAGTTACAACTGGTCTATACGCTGTTATTACTGAGCTATGCGATATTCGGTGCACTGACTCGTAGTCAGGACACTTTCAATGAGCGTTACAACAACGATCGACACCGAGAACGAAGATGAAAGAGCACTTACCTAGATCTCGTGATGTCGAAGGGGGACGTTTCATTCAGGGGGAAGCCAGGGTGCGCGAAGATGGCAGCAGAAAAGTGCGCCCTATCGCGAGTTGCACGTGCACCGTCGGCTGGATGATCGCGCAAAATATGATGGTCCAATGGCTGATAGTCGCGATTCGCGCGCGTGATATCGCGATCGTGCGCTACATTCTCGTCGTACGATGACCGACGTCTGCGAAATTTTCGGATTTCTCGAATTGCAATATTTTTTGCGCCGGTTGTTCGTTTGTACTTGCGCCGCCTCTTTTGCCCACGTGAAAGCAGCTAAGATGGCACGAGCTAGTTTCTTACTGTTAAGGGCAGAGGTCAGAAATAGCCGGCCGCTACTTTCAGCCTCCTGAGGGGCCCTTCGCGACGAACAGCACCGCGTTTGTTTGTCCACCGGGAGAGTGAACCGGCATCTGCAATTATCTTGCGGAATTACAAAGGCTCGCGTGCACTCCGGGGAGCAAGCTGAAACGTCTTCGTTTACTTTGTGTATTATGCAGAAACGCCACGTGTATGCGCGAAGCTATGGGCTGTGGATTTCACGGAAGAGGTAGACGCGTGACAAACAGATTCGACGATCCGTCTAAATATCGAAACGTGCGAACGTCGCTTTAATCCTCGGGACGAGGTTGATTTCCAAAGGAGGAGACAGGAGCTGGATATTACGACGATTCGAAGGGAAGAAATCAAATCGGACGGTTTTCGGTCGTTGGAATGGACAGAAGCGATATTCGTTTGAAGAGCTGGGCGAAAAAACGCGGCTACGCTATGCATAAAACATTAATCAGAGACGTTAATAGGCACTCGGCTCGCGTGGATTTTACAACTTACCTCGATAACGAAGTTCCCTCGGAGGCCACTCATGTATTTTTCATTGAACCTGCCTCTGGTCATCTACATGCATATTTCGACTGCGTTTTCCCGCGTCGTTCATTTTATTTCCCTCTGCTTCGTGCTTTTCTCCCGCTTCAGCATTTCCAGCGGTAGATATATGTGGCGCGTGTACACAGCGACATTGCGTATAAAAATAGTCGCGGCGGAAAATGAATTTTCCAGCTTCTAGAAAGGGAAGGACTCGGCCAGGAAACGGAGCAGAGCAAACAAGACGAATCGACTAAGCCGTGGCTGGACTTGGTTAGAACGTCACAAATATTGGCACTGGCGTTTTAAAAAATGTTCGTTGCTCCGAGTTAATCTTGTATCTTGGTTAATTGTGGCGCACACGCCAGACCAAGGCAAAGTGGACGAGATGAAATTTCGATGAGGGCGAAGTCGGTGAGATAAAATTCCTACGAGTGCAAAGTCGGCCAGGTGAATTTTTTACGAAGGCGATGTCGAAATAAACGAAATAAACGAAATAAAATTTTCACGAATTAATGCGTTCCTAGAGGAGGATGAAAGAGGGCCAGAAACGAATCGATAAGTTTCCTTGCGCCAAAGTCATACGCCGCAAGCTTCGTCGTTCCAATGCTTTTTCAACTGATTCGTTCGATTACCAGCAAACAGAGTCATTTGCTGAAAGCAATGAAACGCTGGTTCTGGGAGTTATCGGGTTGATGCTACTCAACAAGTTGGATGGAAGGGATGATTGATTTACGAGCACACGCGAACGCAACCTTTTTCTATAAATTCGTAAACGATTTACGTATCGAAAGTGGTTGACCTTTGACGGCAAATTTCCATACGAATAATTTATATTTGCACTTTCTTTTCTTTCTCGACGAGATATCGAATTAAAATTCAGATACCTTTCGAGTATCGTTTCATTAAAAAAGCTGTGTAAGTGGAAACGAGATATCGTAAAACGAGGCAAAGAGGCAAAGTCTGTGCGAGAGAGTCAAAACGCGTTAACGCGTAATCAGAGACATTTTTCGAGAAACAAGGATACGCAAGTGACTTTTTGAAAATATACGCGGCAATTTTTAAGCTATTTAAAGTGCCGGTTATTAAATAAGAAGCGACAGAAACGTAATATCCTATAGGTTTAATGAAAGAATGTCCGCTCATAATTTCTACTTGCGATCTTAATTTCATTTTTCCAGGCTTCGCAACGGCTACCGTCGATAGGCGTTCCTCTTTAAGCTTTTAATTTACGATCGCGCTGTATCACTCCCAGCTAGCGTACTGGTTGTGCAACAGATCACTCCATTCGAATTAATCGTAAAATACCCGAGTTATGAAATTTGACTGCACGTGAAAATTCTCGTAATGTAAAGCGTGCGGAGAAACTGCAAGCACACAAATACGCGGAATAGCGTTCCTTAATTGAAATTCTAGGACCAAGAATGGTATTCCAACTAACTCGTAACCTGGCGGCTTTGTCGGCCACAAGTTCGACACGATAGGACGATTTCGGTTTCCTTTATTTCCCTTACAAAGGAAAAATTTGAACGCGGTTGCCGACGAACACGCGATTGCCGGCGATGAAAACGCAACCGCGGCAAACCGAAGGGCCCCATAATTCCGCCGGGCGATTTGTCGGCCGATTCAGCGACCGTCGCGCGAGATCCGTGAAAACGTGATTCCCGAGGTTCGAATAAAATTGCACGTTAAAGTGTCGGGTATGCGGTGAAATCTCACTATGGGAGATTAGAGCGAGCACGGGATATATCGATCAGCCATTGTCACGTACGAACGAGCGGACGCTCGATGATGTGATAGGAATGTTTATCGAGTCGCATTTTTATCATCGCTATCCGATAAGATTGCTTTTTCCGTGATGCTATGAGATTATTCGATTCGCATGATCATTAACGGCCGGACCAATGCCGCATTGTTTCCAAATGCTGCCAATTACGATCTATGGTTTTCGTGACGCGATTATTACCCGCGCGCAAATTTTCAAATAACACGCGGATCCTGTTGAAACTCGGTTGACCATCGGATTCGTAATTATTGGTATCCGTCGAACGATATCGTCGGTGTTAACATATGCCGCGATTCCAGAGTGTCCGCTCGTTTTTTCGCGCGATATATTTTCGTTAAAAAGTTACGCTCGAGTCAAATCGCGAGTACGTTTTCCGGTCGAAAGTTTTGCGACACGTTTTATTAAACCGACTAAGGAAAGCGTTTGGGTGCTTGTTCGATGAAACTCACGTACCACCGTTACCATAAATCGACCCAAGGGTCCGGATGCGTACTCTGGTCGATTGAAAGTAAAATCATTTAGGACACGTGTTACTTTCTATAAGGTTCGACGAAGGATATAAAACACGACTTATTTGTAATGCCCCGTAGAAAAACATAGCGAACGAGTGGAACAAACTCGTTGGCCGTTTACTTTAGCCACTGTGATTCCGTGTACCATGCACAAACACCGCAAAAGTCGCAAACTTTCTGTTGCTGGTATAAAGCGCAGCCTCGTTTTATTCCGCGACCGAAAAGCTGCCGCAACTGCAGGGATACCTTTACTTTTGATTTTTCATACGATCATTTGACTATGTACATAGACGAGCGTGTGCTCAGGAGAATTGGGGGGAGGGAAGGAGGGAGGGGGGGGTGGTGCTTTCAGGAGATTAATCACATCCGAAAAGGGTTTCCACATTTTACTGGTATATACTGGTATGCGTGTGTGTGCGTGTGTGTTTGTGTATATATATACATATTTTTTGTTCCGTATCTTTTTTATTTCTTTCTCATTTTTCATTCACACGGCGGACGCACGAAAATCCCGAGTCAAGAACCGTTCGCAATGGACAACGATAACAACCGTGTTTCGCCTATTTTTCTTCCCTATTATCCACGTACGATCTTTTAAAAAAATTGTCGCGCATAATTTCCGTGTAATAAAACCTTGCGTATTTCAGCGATTAAAAATATCGCTATGGAAATGTAACGCGTTTATTCTCGGAATAATTACGACACGAATGCAGAGATATAGCGGAAATGATTGGTCGCACCATTTCCTATGAAATAGGAACGAGCGATACACGAATAACGAAGAATCGCGCGAATAAATAAGACGGCTATTGACAAGATAATCGTTGTTCGATGGAACTTAATGGGGGAGAAAGTAAGTTAGACGTCTGTGTTAAAAAAAAAGAAAAAAGAAAAGAAGAGAAATATAAAGGAAAGAGACTGCGAACGAAGTTTTCTAGCGAATCTGGTTAGATCCGACGCATTTCGCGTGTTTGTTCAAGGATCGCGCATCCAAACGAAGCTTAAAGGTCGTGAAATTGGAGGAGAACCGTATAGTCGAGCTGTCTATACGCCACTCCGGTGATGGTAGTGGTGGTGGTGGTGGTGGTGGTGCAGGGTTAATCCACGTGAAACGCGAAATACGAAATATGGAAATTAGATACGCGGGACTTCCGGCTTGAAAATAATTAAAGTGATTCACCGCGAAGGGCACTTTGCGATATTGGGGCTTCGTGGATGACACAGAGAGGCGTATTCGAAAGTCCGAAAGTAACGAATCTCGTACGAATCTCGAAAATTCTCACTCTCTGTGTCTCTCCTCTGTTCTTTCCCTTTTACTTCATTCCGTTTCTTCTACTTTTTCAAAGTCGCGAGTGCGCGCCGATAACGAAGATCGAATATACGTGAAACGTTTAAAAAATTGCCACGCTGGATCCGCGTGGAAATTCCGTGCGTCCTCCGGTGCATCGACAGTGATTTTTTCGCTTCCGGTTTAACAAGGTTCCCCAGGTTGGAGAAGACAATCGACGATCGCTTCGATCGATTTACCATTCACGCTACGCTCCACATACTGGTCGTACACGTACACGAATGCATTTTTTTTGGTATCTTCTTCGCCGATATTGTTTGAATATTTACACACTCAAGCGGCAGGCTCGCATGAACGCTCGATGGTCCGTGCTTCCGGGGCGCGATCGGAGCCGTTTCTCCTCTGCCCTTCGTCTTAAATAAAACTAGATGCGACTCGTCGTACGATCGAGGTTCATCGTTTATTCGTATCGACGAATGTAACCGTTCAAGTTCGTTAAAACTTTCGCGGTAGTGACATTGATTAAAGCACGCGAGTACGCAGAGGTTGCCGATTATTCGGTAAGCGCGTTCGAAGGACCCGATCGGTCGCCACGCTCGAGTTTGGGCTCATGGCGCAAGAAGATTCTCCGTTTGCCAGGAACGTTTGCGAACAATCTGGTGCTGGTGCGCGACGATCGAGCCGCAACGAACGGGTTTACGAGAATTTATCGAGCGGATTTGAAAGCAAGCTTGTCGCGGGAACGGCGATCGAAAGAGCAAGAACCAGGTTTCGAGGTATTTTTGAAATTTTTATATGCGAACGAACACGCTTGAAATGCGGCGGGAGGGTGGGCTAACTTCGTCAACGATTTTATTTCATCAGCGTGTCCTCGCGTGAATATTTAATTAACATCGGCAGGCCAGATAAAAATCCGTTGATTTAGAGCACGCGTTTGTCGCACGATGTTTCGGTTATAATGTTATCTACGCTATAACGAACAGCGTGCATGCTTTTCAAGCGTACGAATTTTTCTATTTTCCGTTGTAACGGATTTACAAGTGACAAATGCACAAAACGTACGAGACGAATGGCTATCGTTAAACGACGCGGGCGTGGTCTTAAATTACTTGGATGGTTTACTGGCTACTTTTAAATTGCGAACACGGGCTTAAATTAGCAGACAAGTCTGTAAAATTACGCTCGACGTTAAACATCCTCGAAAAATTCCCTCCACCGGGACACGCGTTTAATGTAATAAATTCGTTCGCAGAGAGAAGCTCCATGGCGCGAATCGGTTCGCCGGACTCGAGCTGTATTGCTATACTTGTAAATCACAACCAATGGAGTATTAGTTTAATAACTAGATGTGTATATATATATATATATATAATATATTTATGTATATGTTATACGTATCTAGCGTAGTGTTTCTCTCGATCGGGCGACCAGGCCCAATTTTACGTAATAATTTATATGTATATATATATAAGATCGTCATGGAATATCGCGGATCAATTTGCAGCTTCTTTTCGTGTGGCGAACGTATAAAAAACAGTCGCGGAAAAAAGCCGCGAATCGGACAGAATTTCTTAAAAATATCCGTATGCTGGTCGATTCTGCAAAGCATACGATCGGCAAAGAGGAGAGAGGTCAACGGTGAAAAGAGATATAGAAGAAAGCGAAATGGACGAAGGAATTTATCGTGCGCGTCGATCCGTGATACGCGTTTCTCGAAAATCAATCTGCTGATACCGATGTATAAGTAAATGCAATGCTTGAATGTAATATATCATGTAGTACAATAATATTTCTACGCACTGGCGAACTTCCCATCCAAGAACGATCGGCGAGATCTTACGACAAGCGAAATCTTGCGACCTCGATCACTTTCCCACTAGAAGACGATCGCCTCTCATCTAAACGATACGTTACACATCCGTGTAGATTCTAGAAAGTAATTGAAACGTATATATATATATACGTACGTAAAAAGTTTCGATAAATATCGAAAGTATTATTCAGGGGACGGACTCTAATTCCTTCGACCGACGAAAGAAACACACCGTTTGCGTCGAATTAGCCGACAGGACTGGGATGAGAACGTTGGAACGAAATTGATTTCGTTTGGCGGTCATCGTTTCGCGATGGAATAATTCTGGTGAAACGTTCGGGAAAGATGGGCGAAGAAAAGCAAATAGGAAGAGGAATTACGGGATCGAGTAATTTGAAATTCTATGGGCGCAGTTCGGTTGTTCGACAAGACAGTGAAGAGAGTGTACCATTCGTCGGACCTGTCGCGGACTATCAGTGAAACAAGCGTAAAAGGGCACGCAAACTGCCAGGACACGAAGGAACAAATGAAAACGGACGAGAACGAATCGATTGGTACGGGCAGATATTGTTGGAAACAATTTTCTAATTGCCCGACAACGCGTAATTACGCTAATTCTAGCCACGTTTGCTCGTGGCACGCGTGAATTTCGTGCAACGAATGTTTCGTGCAATCGAAAAAAAAGAAAAAAAGGGAAAAAATAACCGGTGAAAACGCGTCCTTCCGTGAAAAATAAAACACGTCCCGTACGCATCAGTCAGTCAGGAAATACGATTTTCCGGACGCTGTACAAAATGTACTTTTTTTTTTCAATTCTCATGTTTTTTATTTGTTTTTCTTTTTTGCTCGCGTCTCTCGTTTGGCATATTTCTTTCGTTCTTCTTCGATGGAACAGCGAACGATAGAAAGATCGACCGGCGAACAAATTTCCCACAGCTCTTTTTTACGATGCGGGTATCGCGCATTGATCGCCGGTCGCTTTTAAATGCGAACGCGTCGTAACACGTGTTGCTCTACCGTCGAATAATCCGTTGGAAAAGAGAATTAAAAGCGAGATAATATTGCTAGTATTAAAAAGATAATGCGATAGCTTGCGTAAATGAGACAGCTAGCAAGAGGGAAGGTGATCTCGTCGAAATAACGTAGCGGCGAGCAATTGTCTCGGGATAGCTGATTAGAGAAAGCAAAGGAACAACGGTCTCATCGGTGGCCAGTGGCTCGCGAAATTCGTTCTTCGTCTGGTCAACGATTCGAACGTATGCAATCGACGTGAAAGTGGTAATGGAGAAAATTTGCGATAACCGAGTCTGACTCGTCGTTTCCGAGTTTAACAGCGATGGAAGGGGAGCGATATAGCTTGCATTTTACGAGCACTTCGAGAGAATGTGAAGTCCGGCTTTGCTGGAAATCGAGTCAGCTTCTCGTAATATTCACTGTCGCGTTACCGGAATCTATTATCGTAAAAAGAGACAAACGCGTATAAAATAAAATAAAGTAAAAAAAGGAAGAAAAGAAAGCGCGGGACAGAGAAGAAGAGAGAGAGAGTCGGAAGACGAGAAGGAAAAAATTTGTGATTTTTAAAAGCGAGGAAGAGAACGTGGAGAAGATTGTAACCTTGACGACGATTGGATGACACGGAGAGGACAAAGCGAAGAGAGCGAAGCAAGAAACGGGAACGCAGAGAAATCCACGCAAAGGATTAAAGAAACGCAGATCTGGGATCGGATTCAACGTCCAATTAAAACTGTTGAAAAGTCGCGCTTAATTCACTCTTGGATAGGAATTCGTGCCGCGTTTGGACAGTGCCACGAATAAAGTAATATTCATTTGTCTATCCTAATAATTAAAAATCTTGTAGCGTCCGTAGCACGGCTACGAACGTGTTCTCACAACCTTATCACAACCTTATTATAGAGCGCCCTGGTGACGAGGTCGACTTTTTTGAATTAACCAGCCTTTCGCGCGATCTCCTTTCACACCAGTAACCTACGATACGTCCCTCGCTAACGCTTTTCCTTTTTGCCATGTGTTTTTCTCTCTTCTTTTTTTTTTTTTTTATCTTTTTCCCTCCATTCTATACCTTTTTAACTTTCGCGTTACTTTATTCGATTTGGCGCGACACTCGAGGGGACGTGGCAAACGTGTCACCTGTTCCCTCGTTGATCGGTAACGACTCGTTTTAATTTAACTCCTCGCGCTTCAATCATTCGCCGATACGACGATACGTTATGCCGTGTTTCATCAGCGGCGCGCGTTGTTCCCCGTGTCCCATTAACGAACTGATTCGCGCGTACCATTATATTATTATACGACGAATCGCTGTGCTCGATAAACGATCGCGTATCGTTATTTACTGTCCGAATCATCGATATGTATCGAGTATACGAGGCTTTCTTTTTCACGCTCGACGAACGCCAGAGCTTTTACTTAATTAAAGGACCAGCGAACGTTGAGGCACGAAGAGGCAACTTTTTCCATTTTCTTCTCGTACGAGCGCTTCCGTTTCGTGCACGTTTCGTGTGCTCGCTATCCGCTGCTCGTGGAAAGAGGACTGGAGGCGACTTACATATAATTTTTATACACAGACACATGCAGACCGCCGCAACATTCTCCTACTCGTGTCGCATAATTCCTCCCTTTGGTGCGTCTATACGTGTTACGAACGTAACTTCGCGTCGAATCGTTGACGTCCTCGTCGATAGCGAACCGACTTCTTTCCTTAGCACGCTTTTTTCACCTTTTCCCTTCTTCTCCTTTAACGGTAACCTTTTTCTTCTCGCACTTGGATCCTTCGTTATCGATATTCACAACCATAACACTTGCGATTAATAACGAACGGAGCGAGTAACGTCTACCGCACATTTAAGAATGCGCGACATCTCTCGCTCGTTATCGTTGCCAAGAAAATACCAAACTCTTTGCTCTTCGCTTTTTCTCCCCCCGGCAGGATCGATGCTCCGGTGAAAGTTTTTCCTCGAAACCTCGACCACGCTCCAAGAAAAATCGACAACAATCAACCACGTTGATCTCGTTACAACGATCCGGCTAACGAGCTCCACTCGTCCATCACATACCCCGTTCTCGATTCCACGGATATATGTGCGAGATTTTTCTATCGGTACAAAAATTAACCTGTTCGACGATTTCGAACGCTTCCTTTCAAAATTAATAGCAAACCATCACCCGATACAAAGAATTACCTGAACCTGATGCCTTAAAATTGCTCATCTAATTAAAGACGTAGTTTCAAAAAAGAAAAAAAAAAAAATAATCCAACCTCGGTTCGATTGCAATTGTCGAATCTCGAGATATTTTCAACTGGTTGTCCGACCATGAATTTAGGAGCCTCGGCGACACTTTGTCCAGAAGATTCTTTGAAGAATGCAAGGTTGAACATGGACGAAGCGAAGCAGCTGCCTTTAAACAAAACGTTCTTTTTAAGAGGACTATTTAAGAGAACGATCATCGGCCAAGAGGAAGGTAACCGTGTCTATTGTTCCGCGAATTAATCCCCGCTGGTTTTTTGCTACTAAAAGAGCGCCAGAGAATCTCGAACGGGTTGTATCCGCCTTGTGCACGATCTCATTCGGTAAGTGAGTTACATTAGGAGCGCGTATACCACCCTAGGATACGTATAATCTATCTTCTAAACGTCTTAACTGGAGTCTTGGTCGATTTCGTAGAAAATTCCTATTCGTAAACGTGAATCTCTTTGAGATTGGCAAACGAGAAGAACGCACTTCGGCCGTGTTTCGGTTCTCATCGACGCGCCGTCGACCGATTCGTCGTTTCCACCGTCTCTCGTATTATTTTAGAACCCGATCGAACTGGAGAGAAAAGGAGAGACGAAAACGTGTACGAAACGAATCTCAACTCTTTATCCGCGAGTATCGCGAGAAAAATGCTGGAAAGCTGCGCGAAGAGGAAATTCGAAAGGCTCGCATTGCCATCGATTCATCAGGCATCTTGAAATTCTTCTGTTCCCAGGGGAGCGATATTTTACGAGGTTCGATAGAAAATGGAACGATCGACTCGACGCCGCAGTCGAATCTCTACGCGACTCATACTACTTGAAAACGTTGTCTATTCAATGCATCGGACTGAATCGACTACCTGTTTGGACGAGCCCGATCGACCGATCGAACGAACGTTAAACCGATCGAATTCGTCGATCTGCACCTCTCCTGCTGTGATTGTTGGCGAAACGAAGGTCCACTGCGAGTTTATTCTACGACTTAAAGCACCCAAGTAACGACGCTCAACGAAAGGAACGAACGATCGCGGGACGATCCAGCTTGGAGATTTCATTTCCTTGAGATTCCTTATCCGCGCGCCTTGTTCCCTCGCCCGCTTTGCAGAATTAATGGAACAACTTTAATGAAACGACCTTTTGCGAGAATATCGCCGGTAAATTAGACTATCGTGCTCGCCGTTTGGTCGCTTAATCTATGCCGCGCGATTGGAACTCGCAGTTTGCTTCGCTCTCGTTATCTCGTCCCGGTAAAATCGACGTTCGTGCCACTGAAAATTCATCTAACGTCTGTAAATTGTGCACGGCCGCGCTATGTACCGATAGATTTTCACCCAGCAAACGCGAAACACGTTTTCGTTCGAATTTTTCCATGGCCTCGTCGCATCGTGGAACCGCCAAACCATATGACGTTTCGTGGCGCGAAACGAACTGCGAAACGATGATCGTGGTAGAGTGGCTGACCGAGCAGCGCATCCGCCTTCGTCGTCGGTCCGGAAAAACTCCAGTCGAACTGCGATGTTCGCGTGGTTGTTGTCGTCTTGCTCGACGACCAATCTCAAGCGGGTCGAAGTTTCGCTGTCGTTCGCGGTGCACTCGGCGAGCGTAACGGCAACAAGAACGAACGGCAATGTCTCTCACAGTCTCGGAATAGAACTAAGCAGCCGCGGCTCCGTGGTTCAACGAATGCGCAGCAGCCTTCTGAACGCTCTTCTATAGTCGAGATTGAAGATCGTGTAGATGAGCGGATTGAGCGCGCTGTTCACGTAACCGAGCCACGTGATGAAGTAGACCATCCGGTCCGATGGACAACAAGCCGGACAGAACGGAACGATCACGTACATGAGAAAGAATGGTAGCCAGCAGACGACGAAAACGCCCATGATCACGCCCAGCGTCCTCGCGGCTCGTCTCTCCTTCGACAACGAGATTCTTTGTCGTTCCTCGATGAATTGATACACGGTGGTGGTTGTGGCCGGTGCTCGGCCACTGGCTGTCCTCCTGGAGGAGGACGTGGTCACTGTGCCGCCACCTCCTATCGTTACCTCGGTCGGTTCGTCGTCGATCAACGATGGTTTGGCGTGCGATCGAGGCGTCGATCTCTCGTTATGGTTAGTTTCCGAACTGACAGACTCTTCCGCGTCGTCTACCTCGCGATGTCTGGTCGATTGCACGGCGTTTATTCTACTTTGCCTGGCTCGTTCTCTCAGTCTTCTTCTCGTTGCTAGGAAGATCTCGAGATACACCAGGCTCATCAATAACAGAGGGATAAAGAACGAGCCTAACGACGAGTAAATCACGTAGCCCTGTCTTCTGGTTAACTGACAGGGTGTCCCTGGCTCCAATTCTTCCGGCCAGTCGTTCCAACCGGCCAAAGGCGGCGAACTGATCGCACCGGACAATATCCACACGCCCGCTATCGTCGCTAGAACTCTCTTCAGCGTTCGTTTCTGCGCGTAATTGATAGGATCGGTGATCGCCCAGTAACGATCGAGCGCGATCGCGCACAGATTCAGTATACTTGCTGTGCAACAGAGCACGTCGCAGGTTAACCACAATTTACAAAGGTGTATACCGAAGATCCACTTGCCCAGAAGAAGATAGGCGACGTTGAAAGGCATCACTAAGATGGCGACCGCGAGATCGGCGACCGCCAGCGAGACGATGAAGAAGTTCTGAACGATTCTCAGAGGTCTGTAGGTGAACACACTGAGGATCACCAACGCGTTGCCGAGTACCGTGGTCAGAACGAGGAAGCCTAGTGTCAAAGAGGCGGCTGCGGCTTCCCAAACTGGCAAGTTTGATCCTGTTTCCTCTTCCGGCGGGCCGCAGCCTGTTACCTCGTAGTCTTCGGTCATCGTGCCGCCTGATTCCCCGCTCGAATTCATGTTGTCGAGCCTGCTCCCTGCAACAATAGATCCTCGTTAGCGTAAGAAGAACGGAAATTGTATCAGTCTGATGATTAACCAAGGATGTGCAAGCTTGTTCTCGCGTGATCAACGTTACAAATTCGTGTCGCTATCGCGTTATCGGTTTATCAAAGAAATAAGTAAAACTGGTGTGTTTCGCACGATATCTTTTTCAATTATCAGGCCAACTCGATTAATTATCATATCCATTAATTAATTAGCATCGCTCGTTCGTGTGCATTTTGCAGCGTTTGCGAGTGTAGAAATATAAAATTAACGATTCTGCGAAATTAACCGTAAAAGTAAAGATTGTGGCGCGAAATACGTGTATTTTTATAGACATTCGTTAACGTCGACGATTATACAAGGAACGTTCATTGTTGGCGTTCGTGGCGAAGTAGCGGGTCTCTTTAACCCGTGAAATTCGTAATAGCTAAAAGGATCTAATTTATGATATCCTCGGGTATATATATATGTTTCTTTCTCTCTCTCTTACGCCAACAGGATTAAAACTGAACTACTTTTCCAAAAGCTTTCCTCCACATTCTGTTGAAGAATTTTTTTAACGCTTTATCGTTAAAAATATAGCGCTACGAAAGGACAAGCGAGTTGCCTGGAAACGTTAACGATGAAAATTAAATTGCTCGTTGGCGCGAAATTTCACACAACACCCGAGAAATAGCCCGAGGTGTACGTATACCGTAAGGTTTAAGATCGATCTCGTAATGCATCGTTGAAGCATTCTCTTAGAATTAGTTTGAGAAACCGTGATGCATCGTTTGCTCGCTAGAATCGTTGCAATTGCTTGCGTCCCTGTCGTCGATCAAAGAGCTCGGCTACACGCTTTGGCTACCTTTGAAAAGAGCGATACAACGGCACTCAATGTTGCGTTTCAAAGTAATCGTTTGGTTTGAAGGGCCATATAGAAAATAACGGGAAAGAGCTACACGGCAGCGGTTTTAAGTGCCTCCGTAAATCCTGGCAACGCCAACACAGGCAGCAGTGTATTTCCCCTTTTATGGAGTCTCGTCGTTTGCATCCGCTTGTTTTTTCTTCCCGTGGCGCGGTGTAGGATTTTACACGCGATGGTTCAAAGCGATCTAAGCCCACACGAAGATAATCCCCGATCGGTGACGCTAGAATTTCGCTGATGGCTGGCGTAAGCTTGCCACGCGTCTCAACCTTCGTCGCGTAGATATCTTAGTTTCACATCGCTTCACCAGCAACTTTCAAACGCGTTCCTTCGCCTATTTGCCGGCTGACTAGTTGCAGAGTTCGTTTCTCAGGCAACTTACAACCACTTTCTTCCTATCGACGAGCAAAGTTTCAGCAGGGGACGCTGGCGAGATTTAACGCGTGTTAACTCGCGCTTCTTCGTTCAACGAAGAAGCGTTCGTTAACGGAAAAGAATAATCCGATGGGGAAACAATTAACTAGAGGGAAGCGAGTAACAGGATGGCGAAATAACAGCTTCGGCGAACAAAGAGATAAGAAGAGGGCGAGAGAAAGAAGGGATAGACAGCGTACTTTGAATGGTATTTTCTCTGAAAATTGTTCCAGAGATACACACGCACGGGATAATCAGCTTGGAAGACAAAAGATGTGAAAATACGAGAACGCAGCTATTTAAGGGAGAGGATTAAACGATTGTCGCGGCTCGTTTTAACGCACCGCTATTTCCCGCGGCTTGTGCAGCTACACAAACACCAAGGTTACAACGATGGTTGCATCGTGAAATTCACAAGTACCTTGTCGAGCGATTCGTTCCCGTTTAGAACGCAACAAATTCCGCGACTATTCTCCATAAGCGGTTGTACGTTGGCTAACCATTAAACTATCGCCAACGTACACCCTCCGTTCGATTTATCTGTTAGTATGCAAGCACGCGCGGAACGTGCGATATTTCGTCCACCGGTCATTAGAAATTTAAATTAACCGCGTGGAACGATAAGAATTTTCAAACAGAACGCGTCACCTCCGCTTCGTTCGTTGCCCGTTACACCGCAAAAGGAAATACCGAGTATCTCTCGGCGGGGAAAAAACCAAGCATCTCCGGGCTATAAGTAATCTGCTTGTTCAAGGGGATACAGTTTCTTGGAAAAAATGCTAAGAGGTATTAAAATCCGAGAGAAAGAGAGAGAGAGAGTAAAAGTATTGTATATTTAGACGATACTATACCTTTATGAAGGTATATAATTAGCGTACTTCGTGTCTTCTATTTTCATGGAATCTTGTAGCTAATTTTCTCCTTCGAGCCACCTGCTCCTTAAACTCGAACGAACACGTTCGTTCGTTGTCAATGTCGATCGGTTTGCCAGCAATTTTTCTATACCGCGAAATTTATCGAATTTCATCATCGAGCCAGCGTTGTCGAAAGAGATGGTACGTGTAAAAGCAGACGGTTGTGACATCAAAAAAAAGAAAGTACGATTGATTTCTGTCGATTTCATGTTCCGATTCTTCGTTGTTTCGTTCCTCGGGAACCGTATTATCGTAAGCAATGATCCATGGCGAAATGAAGGCACGCTTCGTCTGCTGGAATCGCGCGGAATTCAATCTGTTCTTTAAGATGGAGAATGCGATATTGCCAGGGAAACGTTAATAGATTCCGTGGCGTGTTACATTTCGATCGATATTTGAAACGGGCCGGAGATTCATTCTCTCGCCCATCTTGTTCCCTTCGCTCAAATACACCTGCTGACAGACCGAGAATAATGAATAAAAATAGCTGCAAGCTGGAACACGCGCGCCCCGTTCGCCGCTCGTCCGATATCTCGCGGCGCCAAACACGGCACATCTAGAATTTTTCTCGATATTTATGTGTCCTTGGTAAATTTTCTTCCCGTGTTCGTTACGCGTCTATCATATGCGCCCGTCGTGGTACAAAGGAACGTGAAAGTAAAACGTGTCATTTGTTCGCTGATCACGTTCCTCGCCACCTGTCGCGCGTAAACAAAGTTTCTCGAGAGTTTAGAAAGGAAGCAAAAATGTACATATTAGGCTGGAGCATATGAGATTTTCGTTTTAATAAAATAAAGCTTCAGGCGAATATATACGGTTTCTTTCAAGGGTGGCAAATTTAATTAAAACGGCTGTATTATTCCAGAATTGTACAAAGTTGTTGGGTATTCTTCATCTACCGAGATAATTTGCCGTACTCAGAGATGGAATAGACGATGCCTTTGATCTTCTGCGAATCAGAAATTTATGTTTCCAGTTACTTTCGCGTCATTGTTCTCAAGTTGAAACTCGTGCAACAACAACACAGAAACATTTTAACCATTCGCCATCACCGATAATGATAATTTCACTGTTTCGTTGTAGTAAATCCTTTTAATATCGAATATATATATATATATAGATACATAATTTTCTTATTCTTTAATGAGGTCGATAATCCGCGAGATGAAATTCGCTAGACAAATTCGAGCTTCGAAAGGTACGACTCTTCGAATGCGTGAACCCGACAGGAGATTCTTCGTGCACCCTAAAGGTCGTTAGCACAGTCTTTATCCTTTTATCTTTAAAAGGATAAAGACCAGTTTACTCGATGAACGTTTTAGCCTCGATAAAGACACAATGTTCCAAGAGAGAAGCAATCGAGATTGAAGGTGAAATCGAGCATTCGTGTCTTACCGGGATGGAAGCGTGAACCCGAAAGGATAAAGAAATTCGTTCTACTAGCTTTCGAGTATCGTCGGAATCCTCGTAGCGAGCCGGGCGGATAATACAAAACGGATCGAGCGAAACAGCCGTTTCTACTTTCTCGGAATCAACGATTCGACCAAGCGCCTTTTTCTCGCTATATACATAGAGATAGAGAAACGTACGTAAGAGACATTTCGATTCGACGAGCTTTTTATCCGAAACACCGTTTGGTTGCGAGTTCGAAGGGTGAAACGATGGCATTATCGAGCGCGAGTTAGTCGCTCGAGCGATAAACTTCAAGTTCTTGTTCGAAGATGTTCGAGGCATGGTGCACAGTTAGCGTGGGGCTTTTTCTTCCTCCACGCACGGAAATGTCAATCGATTCGAGTTTGCGCGCCCTTTCGCTTTCATCAACGAGGAAATGGAAAATGTGCATTATACAGGATGTTGGGTAATTGGTAGGAAATGGGGCGATAAAAGAACGATGCTTTGGTAAAATCGTTTCTCTCGAGGACCAAGCCTTCGTTTTACATTTTCGACTCATCTTCTCACGGGGAATCGCACTTTGCTCGGGCCAACCACCAATTACCAGCCACTCTGTATATTACACGTCACTGTGGTCGGGATTAATCGAAATTGCACTCGTAAATGGCGCACAGACTTTTTGTCGTTAACATTCCCGTTTTCCTTTGGTAAGAAGAGAAGAAACGGTCGACCGGTGCCGTTTTCCTCGGCGAGAAATGAACCTCGAGCAAGTCCAAGTGCTGTGCAAACAGGACGACGCGTCGCTTCCTTGTCTTCGTAATTTTTAATACTCTCTGCCGACTCTTCTATCGTATTCTCTCTCTCTCTCTCTCTCTCTCTCTCTAGCCTCGTTACCAAAGAGGGAAGAGAATCGATCTCTCCGCTTGCCGGCCATGGAACTCGATTGCAGGTGAAGTCGAACCCGCGAGTCGTCTTACCATTTAATTAAAGTCAGACTGACGTCCGATGAAGATTAATTCGATTATATTCTCGCGAGATCGAATTGATTTTATCGAAGGAGGAATAACTAAAGACGAATCTCTATATCAAACCTTTTTCTCCGGGCCTCGTTTACTTCCGGCAACAAAGCAAATCAAAGTTTGCCGGAGCAATCGGAAGATAAAAGTTGTGACGATGTAACGCGTTCTATCCAGCGACACCTTCGGGGAACAACGGTGGAGCCGGCTGAAGGGACTCTCGAGGAAGTACTTAAATCCGTAATGAGCGGAGGGTGGAGCGCGTGATATCGAGCGAACGGAAATGTGTGCCGCAGTGACGATACGACAGGTGTGATAAATGGCGGACCGATTGAACTGTGAAGCGCGAGCAAACGACCGTTACAAGTAGCGAGGACCTATGTTCGATAGACAGATACGAATCTCAAAGATAAATGGAGAGAAAAGCGCGTGCGAGGATAAAATTGTATAGAAGATAAAATAAACGAGTGGAAGAAATACGAAAGAAAAAAGAAAACGAGGAAATTTGTGGTTACGCAAGAAGAGAAGATGAGAGGCTGAAGAGGCAGAGACTGCACATCGTGTGCTACGTGCAAGTATCTTGCAAAAAGACGGACTGAACGCGAGAGATCGCGAAACGTAGCGAATACTAAGCGGCTGTAAGCGCATCTCGTACGTGTTACAATTCGTCGTTGATAAATCGTGCGAAACTCGGCAAAACTGTTTGGTTTACCACCATGGCGCTTAGTACGTTTCGCTATAAACGATAATGCTGTTATTTTAACAACGCTGAAACTTGCTAACCAGTTCGGTTCGTATAGTTAGAAGACACGTTTCTGTGAAATCGGAGCTCGAACTTATCTCTCTTTTTACACAGCGTTAAAGGCATTTCTTGACTCGGTTCGAGCGTCTACTACTTCCACGTTCAAACTTCTACTTTCTCCTTGTTTCGTGTCATTATCCCGAACAATTTTCTCACCCGTATACTTCTAAATCATCCTCGTGACAAAAAGTTAAAATTCCAGCAACAGCTGGATCGATTTGATTCGAACGTAGCCTACCGCTTACGATGCTTTCCCCTCGCTTTCTACTTTACTCCGAACGATTCTCTGACGTATATTCCTAAATAATTCTGCCGGCAGAATTGGAATTCGAGCGAGAGTTGCCATGCTCAGCGTTACCTTCGCTATCTCGAATACTTTGACTACTATAACTCCCAAGGTTTATTAATATTTTATCACGGTACATAACCCAGTTACTAGCATCTTTGCGTGGAGTCTCGGTGAAAGCGTAACACCTTCCCTATCTCCCGAAGCTCTATCAAAACTCCCTATATAACGTTTCTCCTACGGTGCACTCGTAATAGCTCGACGATAAAATCGGATGTGGATTCGCGAATCTATAAGAACGATCTATGCAGCCGTGAACGCAGTGCGGTGCTACCTGAACACGCGGTACACGCAAACCACGTGAGTGTTTGAACGAAACGGCTTTCTGCGCGACCCGATCGTAATTTACTTTGGCCAGGGAGCCGACAAAGTTTCGACGAGGGCGGTTCCATTAGCAGTGCCCTCACGTTCCACGTGTAATCCGCCAATACCGCGCGCGCGACTTTAGATTTGCCGCTAATTTACCGTCTCGCTGTACTTCCGATGTAAATGGTTCGGACGGCTCGTAACTGCCTAGACCACTACGGTAACATGGACGCGGAACGTCCACGTGTAACCTCGTTTGAATCGTTACGTTGCGTCACGAGCATCATAATCTGCATGCAAACTCATTATTTCCTGCGAAAGCTGTTTCACCGCTGGTAAAAGCTGGCCGATCCTTGTAGATTGAGTTGTAATCGAAAAATTGGATGTGCCACGGTTTAACGGCACGCAAGAAAAAGAAAATAAGCGTTTGAGCAAGCGCGAATAATTGGCTTGGCCGAGTTAAAATACAAATTTCGTTACGATTTAATTCGTCAACGATTAAGGTTTAATCGATGATACCGATAATATTGGTATTGCAGAGATTTTTACTCGATTTCATTATTATTCGACTGTTTAATCATTACTGGAAACAAAAGAGAGAGAAAGAGAGAAATTTCTATTCATAACTTAATGCAAATTTTCATTCCTGTTATGCTTATAAATCAAAATTAATCATATAGAGAATATTCGAGCATATTTCGTCCTCGCTCTCGTTACACCGATGAATATAAAACACTGTTTTCGCCACGAATTAAAACAGTTGATAAAGTTCGTTGGCTCGAGTATAATGCTACACGTGCATACCATGCATATGTAATCATTTGTTCGGCTGAAATTGTTGCCCCTTTATGACGATAATGATGTCAAATTATTTTGAAACGCGAGGACGTGCGATACAGATGCAACGATAGATAGTACTTTTCCTTTTTCTGTTCATCTCTCGTCTGCTTTTGTCAAAAGAGTATAACGCGCGAGCGCATTTTCACCAAGGCATTCGCTTGTTTGTTCCATTTCGCTCCGCGAGATCAGCCAAGTTTCCTGGAAACAGGAGGCGTGCAAGAAAAGGGAACAAGGAACCGTGGCTTTTAATAATTTTCTTCTAAAAGACGCCACTGCGACTCTTTCTGGAAAATAGGTAAAAAAGAGAGTAACCTTTCCGAAACGATAGCCCCGTTTCATCGTTGATATTACCACCAGGATAAAACCACAGACCAGGCAAAACACAAACTTGAGGCTTCATGGGGTTTCGCGTCACGCGCGCTCAAATAAGAATCCTGAAAAAATCGATAGCTTCGTCTTTCAGAACTCGCAGCACGAGTTCCACAATTACAATATTACTGCGTCGATTAAACATTCGTATAAAATATTCTCTTCGAATAAATATTATCTACCAAGGCTGTTCGGGATTTGGAATGGCCGCCTGGTAATTACCAGATGCGATCTTCAGGCAGGACGACCGTCGAGAGTCGACGCGGACCCGTCATAAACCGTGGACCTATTGTACAGTCCAGCTACTTTAGGATCACACGGGAAAAACCACGGGAAAAAGCACTTAGGTCTCTGTTTTATGGTACATCTCAGGAAGACCGGGAACGCGGGTTTCCCAAGTGCAAGATCACTGCGAGCGATCCTTCATGAGGGTGGCCAGACCATACTTAAACATACGTCGTTACTCAATTAGCAGTTAGGAACAGACTTGAGACACACCCGCCACGAACTTTCCTCCACGATAGCAACATCACCCAAAGACACTCTTGCACCAGTCGTCAAGTAGTCGAGACCGTAACAGAATTAAACCGGTAACAATTCTATAGCCAGGGAACTAAACACAGTTGTAGTAAGAGTTCTGGAGTAAGATAAACTAAGCGAGACAAACAGTGTTCTTTATATTTCTATAACCCTCCACCTTGGACGCGAATAACGTTCAAGGCTCGCGATACCAACCGATGAGTTGTGCCTGACTGGTCGTCGGTTAGTTGAGTGTCGCAACAAAGGCTACCTAAAAGCTGTATCAACCCATCGAGGGTCAACATCGCGTGGACGCAACATTTCATTTTCAATTATCTCTCGCTCGATTTACACGATCAAATTCTGTCTTCTAATAGCATTATTGAGATACGTATAATTATTGTGTGCTACACTAGATTAGCAGCGTAGTAGTGACACACGTATGTGAATGTGAGTGTGTGGAAGTACGTGTGTGCGCGGCGTCTCGAAAACGAAAGAATGTAAAATGTTCAGTTAACAGTTTGATATGGAAGTTGATGAGACAAAGAAAGTGCTGAGACGCGTGCGAGTGTGTATCGATGAATATCTTTGAAATCGTTTATCAAATAAGTATATAACTATTTTAATATAAATTCTAAGCGTAAACTCAGTGTTCTTATACCATTATTTCGGCAATTAAGATCCACAATTCTCAACAATTATGACTATGAAAGAAAGATGAAAGATCCAGTTCGTATTGCTTTCGATAGTTTTGTCTTTCAGAACTCGCAGCACGAGTTCGATAATTACGAACATTACTGCATCGATTAAACATTCGTATAAAATATTATTCTCTTCGAATAAATATTATCTACCAAGGCTACCTAAAAGCTGTATCAACCCATCGAGGGTCAACATCGCGTGGACGCAACATTTCATTTTCAATTATCTCTCGATCGATTTACACGATCAAATTCTGTTTTCTAATATTACGACTATGAAAGAAGGATGAAAGATTCACTTCGTATTTCTGTCGTTAGCGTTTCTTCCCATGTGTATTTTACGATAGTACGACAGTTAAAGATATCGCATAACGTTATGCGAAACTATATCGTTTGATGGTTAATAGATCGACATGCGTAAATGTAAGCGGTAACACAACAAGCAAATACGACACGTCAAGGGAAACTTGATTCGCGAGCACAGCTCCGAACGAAAGGATAGATCGCGTGTCCGCCACTATTACTTGTTTACCGATTGGGTAAATGCAATCCCG
The DNA here is from genome assembly GCF_014825855.1 of Bombus pyrosoma. Taxonomy (NCBI): domain Eukaryota; kingdom Metazoa; phylum Arthropoda; class Insecta; order Hymenoptera; family Apidae; genus Bombus; species Bombus pyrosoma. The sequence continues at coordinate 4,125,349 of NC_057770.1, read as the reverse complement.
AATATGGTAATTGAAGCGTTAATAGATATCAGATTATCAAGCACGATACCGCTGCAAACTTTCCATGCGTGTGATTGCGTTTAATTCGTGATTCTCTGCGAGTAATTAAGCCGCACATATAGCACTCTCCGAAGTTATTTAATCGAGAATAGTTTCGATCTCACCTGCCATTTTCATGGTTTGTTACATCAACGAGGAAATCGTGTCGAACCATTTACGCAAGAAGATTCGATCGATTTGATTCGAATTACGAGTAGAACAACTAACGATAGTTGTAAGATTGTCTTTGCTCCACGTTATCGAACTCGCCGTTGTTTTCTCACTGATCGGTGTTCTTATTTTGCCACGAAAGTACATTCTGAACGCAACTTTCGTGATAAACGAGAAGGCAAATTCGCCGAGACTTGAGAAATCCCGTTTTCACGATGTTCGCGAAAGATTTTGCTCGTTATCTGTCCGTTCGTGTCCGGCTAATCTAACTGTAATAAAATAATCGCCGTTTCGCTCAGTCTTTAATCCACTTAATTGCTTCGTTCAAAGCTGCACGTCTAAATTAGACTCTCCTTGAAAGCAGCTCGACCAACACACCGCTATCATAATACGGAATAATTGAACGATCAACTACGCGTTAAAGCTCGTTTGTTACTGTTCCAATATTTGACTAGTGTGTTTCGAATTCCTAGACAATTTAACGCGAATTTAACGCAGGAAGGTTATTGACGGAAAACTCGTTGAAGTTGATCGAACAAAACGGTCCATGAATTAAACATAAATACGAATATTTCACCGTAATGCACAAAACGTTCGTGGTAAACTTTTATGAATAAATTATGCAAAACGTAAAATCACGCTAATGTAGTATCGCGGACATAAGGAGTTAGCGATACAATGTCGCGAGAGCTGAGGCGTTTTTAAACCACATACAATGTCGCGAGAGCCGAGGCGTTCTTCAATCGTATAGTTTTGTAAAAAGGGCCTACGTGGCCTTGGCCACGAGCGGTTGCGGAACACGTGCGTGGTGGGTCTACGGAAAGACAAAAGAGATGCGAGAGCAGGGCAGTTTTAGTTTGGAAGTCGGAGAGAATAAATCGAGAAGTCAGAGAGCGCGAGTTGCGTTGTAGAGTATAGTGTTGCTAGCGTCGTCGAGAGAGTGTGGTCCGCGTGAGAGAGAATGTTGGGTCCGTTGTGTCGAGAGTTGCCTAGATTGTAGCGTGTTATTGCGATTAGTTCATGTTAATCTACCATCGTTTTTCTGTCTATATTTGTACAATCCATTCATTGTAAATAAACTACAAATACTAGGATATAATAACAATATATTCCATTGAAGATACTACACTAATAACCTAGAGTTTAATGTATCTTAATGGTCACAGATAATTCAGCCGCGCATCGATCTTTCCTTTAAATTGCCCTTACGAGTCTGCACGAAAACGAGCTTAGAATTTAAAACAAGATTCAAAGTATTTTAAGGATGTTCGCTACAGTCGAGATCGAACGGGCCAAAGGAAAAATTCACCGATGCCAAGAAAACGTTGGTTGCGGAAAATTTCAGCGAGTCCCGATGGAACCAGACGTTTTTCGTCGCTCGACATTTATGACGCGCGAAATGTTAATTAAGTCGACGGAAGAGAAACTTTTCCGTCCCAAAGGTTCCGCTCGAACGCGCTGCGACTCGCGAAATAGAGAAAACTACGAGAATAGGAAGGGTGAAAATGACCCCGGAACGAATTAAAAAATTGGCCCGTGCAGACGCGCGTTCAGTTTCAGCCGATAACGCGGCTCTTCGTCGAGAATATGTGGCTACAAACGGTTTCTTCTCAAACCGAACGAATCCAGTTAGTTTTTATTGGCATTTTCGTTAGAGGATCGGATAATAAAATTAGGTGAATTAAATTCACGAAACGGTGCCGTTTCCTTGTTTTTCCGCGCCAACATCGAACGGTATTTTTAAACGAAAAGAATCGTCTCTAAGTATAACGCGTTCCGTGTTAACTTTCCATTTACTCCACATAGTTGAATAACATGTTGTTACACGTCGTTACCACGTGGTTCTAACACGTAACTAGCGATTATAGTAATTCGAGCCTTCAACTACGCTCTAGAATATCGCGAGGAATTGTTCAATTTTTGAGGGGGTTAATTTCTGGAAAGAAAAATTCTACGATGTCTGCGCTAACTTCTCAGTCAGAATCGAGTGGCACTTGGAAGAATTTCTTTCTATCGTCTGATATGCTTCCACCTTTTAACGTCTTACTTCGCTTTCGCGATAGCAGCCAGACGTTTCTCCATCTCTCCTTCTCTCGAAATTTCACAGATTCTATAGGATTAATAGGAAGATCTCCGGACAATGCGATTTCAATACAGTCGGTCGTCCTAAGAACTTTGATGGAGCGCTACGCATCCGACGTCGCGTCTCATAGAGCAAGTCGTCGCCGGAAGGTGCAATTATCCCGGGATTAAAGAGGAGCTTTGACAACTAAAACTTTCTCACGATCATTTTCTCGTTCATCCACCGTGCATCATCGACTCGTTCCATTTTCAATTTCCGCGGACAACCGCTAACATCACTTTTACTCGGCATCTTGCTTCTTCAGCTACGATTCTTCGCGAATCGATCGCCAACCGAACGAAAAATTCATTCGCGAAGTTCGCTCGATCAACTTCTCGTTTTATTGTCAATTTTAACCCTTCGCACTCTGAATTTCATTTCAATTTCCTTACCAACAGCTCGCAACGATTTTAAGTGTTTCGTTTGAAATTTAACTAAAAAATAAGACAATTTAAATAACTGAAGGAAAAAACGAATTCACTTAAATACCAGTTTTATTCGCGCTACTGTTGTATTTTCTCATTTTTAAGCCTATGATATATCTCGAAACAATTTCCAGGATGCAATCCTGCTTTTCTTTCGTACGTTTCACAGAAAGACGTGTTCCTGAAAGAATGTCCTGAAAGAAGCTGCTGAGATAGAGAGAACTGGTGTCGATTCACACTCGACGTAGGAGCGTTAAGGGTCAAAGCCTTCGACCGGTCGTTGGATTTTTGTAAGATGCGAAAAGATCGTTGTCGGTGGTACGCAGAAATAATGGAAACGACGAAAACGAAAGCACGAACGATGGAAACGATTCGTTGCAACGATTCATAACGGTCGCAGATCGTAATCAAGGCTAATTGCAAGTTTGTGGAAAACTAGCGGAAAACAGGTTCTGTATGGGAACATTTTGCTAGAATAATGATATACGTCTGATAGTATTTTCGGCTGGTACGGCGCGTTCTGCATACAATGAATAATACAACGCGAAATTGGTGGAATTAGCATGGGAATGTATCGCATAATAGAGAAATCGGAATGTTCAAAGCGCGTCTGAATTTTTCATCTATTGCGCAAACATCGGTCGTATATTCGGCGAATGAATTGCACGAGCAGCTATTATGCTTGATCCTAGTCGACGATAACAATTGTTACGCGAGAAGTTTCGACAGCGATGCGAAATATAGCTGGCAACATAATGAATAATGAATCACGAGAGGGATACAGATCGCAGACAATTATAAATCGTCTGATTTATATTGGCACCGTCAGTTGCGACGTTTTCCAAGCTGCCAGCAATCGAATTTCCTTAATTTTACTTAACGTAGGGAACGAACTGTCTCTGCATCGCGAACGTTGTTTCAAACCGATAAATCTTGCTTATTGTTTCCTACGTGACCATTGTACCGATTGACAAGCTCGATGGAAAAGCGATGCAAGTGCACTTTTCTTTTCTTTTTTTATCAGATAAATAGTCTTTTTATTACCAAAGTGGCAATAATGTGTAGTTATACGTTGCAATAGATTGTAGGCATTAGTTTTAGATGCTAGAGATAAGAATATGCCGAGTGCAATACAAGAAATGTAAGGTTTGTAAAATCGAAAGTTTGTCCAAAGCCGACCGGACTAAACTAAATAAATAAATAAATAAATAAAAATAAAAATAGTCTTTTTATTAGGTTCTAACGTTAATTGTTATAATATAATTGTTTTGTAATTATATAAAAGTATCTACTACGAAACGATACAAAAATACCTTGATCCGATTAATTATTACGTAAATGCTACAATAAACGTAGCACTGTGCAAATATTCGTATAGCCAGTATAATATGCGCATTTATTTAGTGAATTGAATTTAGCGAATATTATAAATTTTCAAAGTTCCTATGTAGAGAACCGTCAGAAACGTCCTCCGAGTATTCGACTTAACACGCAGTTGCTGAAATTCAAGATTTTCTCATCTGTATCACATGCTCCCTGAACCCTTCAATTAATTCATCTAAACGACCATCAAATCCTCTTTGCATAATCCTTGCAATCAGAACTAAAGCAGCTATTACTCTCGTTCCCTATCCCAGACCAAATATCAATCTGCGAAACGCGAACACGATTACGAACATAACCGAGCATGATCTCGCGCGGAACGATAGCGACTTCCGGTTAGAAGCAAAGTGGAAGGTACGTAAGCTTTTAGAATTTGGCTATGAATTTACGATACTGTAGCGTCAAAAATAAAACGTCCGCCTTTCTCGGCTACACTTGCTGCGTGATATCGATGTAACCGTAGAAGCAAACGAAACGTTATGGTTGCCATGTTCGATCGACCGATCGTGGTTTTCCATGGATCGCGCGGAACAACGCAGGATGATACCGAACGCCAGCTTTCGAAAGTCTTTTACAGCCGTACAACTATTTAACAAATTACAACGAGAGCGTAGCCAATTAAACATTGCGGACAGTAGCGCGGTACTGGCGTTGATTTATCGCCCTGAAACAAATATATTTGTTCGTTCATAACGATGAATCCATTGTGGTGTTTGCCATGGAAAACAAGGGAAAGGGAGTGTGATAGACGAAGAGAACGAGACAGAAAGTAATCCAGTTAGTCGCAACAATGCGTCCTAAGCAGGCGAAACGTTGTTTCTAACGACGTTGCATTGGCATAATCTGTTCGAGTGACAAACTTCGAAACTATCTCTATGCTCGTGTCTACGATTGACTGGATAATGAGTGTCCGGAGGAAGTAACGAGGAAACTACGGGGGCGAATTTTAAAGAGTCAGGAATGGCTGAGCCGAGTCCGGTGTCTCTGTTTAGCCGACTCGTTCGAAACAGTCGGTGATTTTCATCGGATCGTTTGGAATTCATTTTCTCTGAAGCGAGGGGAAAAACGAAAAACTTTCTGTTTATTCGGTATCCCTCTGTTTTCCTCGGTTTTTCCTCCAGAAACGTTCCGTCTCTTTTTTAGGAAGAAGGATACGCGCTCCTAAAAAATTATGGAACGTCCCGTTATTACCAGCGCTACGAGGTAACAAGATTTTTAGTATTTATGTGCTCGAATCAAGATGTCTTGGCAGATGTACAACGCTATCGTGAATTCCTCTCTCTCTCTCTCTCTCTTTTCTTCTCTCTCTTTTCCTCTCTCTCTTCCTCTCTCTCCGCGCTATCTACGGGTAAAAGTTGGTTGCGGAGGTGACACGCGGAATTTGTTAAAAGTACGGTAAATCACGTAGCCAGCAGCTGAAACAACCTTCCAAACTTCTGACGGACATTATAAACTGCGCAAAACAACCGCAATTCCCCGTCGCGAGACACAGATGTTCAGACGTCCTGGTCTTATCACGCAGCGTCGCAAAAATGAACTTTCGTGTTTCGATACACTCGCGATCCTGTACTCTGGACTTTGCCGACGTTACGAGACTCTCATCATCGCAGGATCTTTCTCTACCTCGCGAAGAATCCAATGACAAATGTAAATCATAGGAAACGAGGCGACGAAGTCGAGATTCAGCAGAAATTCATGATTCGCCGTGTGAAAACAATATTCAGGGAATATTTTCAAAATTCAGAATAGAAATGACTGTTTAGAGATGGTAAAGCGAGATTTAGCGGTTTTGTAGCCGTGTACACTGCCGTTCGTATGTTTCCTGCAAATTCCGCACAATTTTTTCATTCCGTGGAAATTTCGCGCAACGTTTAGTTTCGTACGAAAGGTGACAGTCTGTTTAAACGATTAACCGGCCATGATTTTGCAGTTAGCCAAGACAATTATATGATAATCAGTAAAAGCTGTTTCTCTAAATAACCGGAGAAGTATAATGAATTAACCCTTAGAGTGCTATGGATGCATATATGCGTCTGGCGAAAGTCATCGCTGTGGACTAAGGACGCATATATGCGTTTGTCAATTTTTCCGAGTACCTACGCAGAAGTAGTACTATTACGGTTTGTGTGAGATAAATATAAATGCATTTCAATGTTAATGTCGCGTTCGAAGAAACTGTCTTTTCTTTTTTTTTTTTTATTTAATACTTTGCATTCACAATTTGTCCAATTTGGACATTTGGTAGAATGATCGTGCCGGCACGACACAATTATCAAGAAGAAAATGTGTCGTTTGTGTGAAAAATAAGAGAAGGAACGACAGATAATGCGATGTCGGATTATGTATCGATGATTGTTTTGAAATTTTTCACGCACAACTGAATTATTAACTTGTGTTATATTTACTAAATTTAGTTTTCTAGTTTACTACCCAAATTCCAGTTTATTGTAAATTTCAATGTTTATAATAAATAATTAATACTAAAAAATAACGCTCTTGAATCATTTAATCTCGTGCAAAAGAATTACGATAACTTATTACGATTTGCGCTTTGAATAGTCACTCAACAGAGTTCAGTATAGCGAAAAAGTATTCAGTCCACAGCGATGGTCAGCGCTGGCAGCGTGCCGTCCGTACGGATAGCATAGGCCCCGAGTATTCAGCACTCCAAGGGGTTAAGAATTATACGTATTTGTCCTCGCAATTCCCTAAATTTAAATCTCATCGAAAAGTTTTGTCCGAAACAGCTGCAACACTCGGGAACTTACCGAAAATTTCAAGCAAAATGTGGAATTAGTTAAGAACGAATACGATAGAAAAATTAATAATACTTGTGGGGGATGGTTGGATCGTGTGGTTTCAATGACGAGATAACTCGATGTTGAAAAAATAATTAATAAATACAGAGAATGTTCGCTAAGACGCTCGGTACTAACTGATTCGCTAAAGACTGTGTATTGATCGCTAATAAAATCGCTCGAGACTGAGACTGAAAAACTGGTCGCTTTACGATCGCGTTCGTTTATTTATAATGGTCGGGGGAGTATCGGAAAATTTAAATTTGATTTTGTTTGATGGTTGCACGTAGCGGCAACGTTGTTTCGCATGGAATTTATTTATTATTACATTATGTACGTCCTAACGATGTTGATGCTCCGAGATAAAACAACAACATGATTCGAATTGTCCTGTAACTCATGTGCCGCTGCATATTTAATTAAATCGATAATAGTGAGAATCGATTAAAATTGTCGTAAATAAAGATGAGATTTTTATTGTAACGTCGAACCTATGAATCCCTTATTCGACTTTTGTAAAATTCGATAATTTCTATGCATCTCTCCACAAGATTCAGATCGGATAATAATTTTGGAATAGTTTTCTAATCGTTGCGAGAATAATCTCACTATCTGGAAATGTCCTACCATTTACAAACGGGTCTGTACGGGGATCTGCAAATACCGTTGCCATTTTCGTGTAACCCTGGACCAAAAACAGTGAGAGGTCCTGCAGGAGGTCATTTTGAACCTAAAGTTCGGGTCCTTACGACCTCGTGGATTTAATAGGGACAGTCAGACATAAAACATGCGGTTGCTAAACATGGGAAAAGCAGCACGTTCGTGCAAGAGAAACCTTGTGCACAAGATTGGTAACCCAGGCCAGACAAATCCGCTCTGTTATGGTCCGCGAGAGCGATATACCGACGTCGTAAAATCGGTTCGAAGTTACAGTTTACATGTTTCGAGGATCGAAATTTTTACCATCGCTATTTTACGGCCTCCCTGTATCGCTTATACCAAGTGTACTGAATTTCACGTCTAACTTTATATCATTGAAGCGGTTTTTGCCCTAATGGAAGAGGTAGCAAACGAAGCGTAACTTTTTAAAGACATTAGGGCGAAAGACCGTGTTGAAAATAAAAAACGCGTAAATGTTTGAAGTAGAAAAGTGGAGAAGTTTTCGAGAATATCGAGAAAATCAACAATTCTGTACGTATAATTCTCGTTTTGTAAGAAACGCGTCCCTATAATGCTCGAGACTCTCGGAAGTGAAATCGATCAATCCCACTTTTCGTCAAAATCTCAATTTCATTATTCGGCTGAATGTTGTATTTCCAAGGAAACGGATTACCTATTTCCGTAGATTGACTTATCGCGAGAAGATGCTAAAAATGAAGATGAAGAAAAGATGATAAAGTAGCAATAAATTTGAAAAGAAGAAATTCCAGAATTATTTGTATTATCAAATATCATTTTTATCTCTATCGTGCCAATTTCTTGTTTAATCTCCGCAACCTCGTTAATCGTCTTTCTAATTTACAGAGTTACTCGGTATGGTTTGCCAACGATGCTGTTCGACGTTGTTTCGTAGCTTGATGGTCGGCGTTTATTTTAAACGCGCACTCCACTCTGCATTTCGCGACACTCCGCCGAAGGATTTTCTCAATGTGTCGTTTGTGTCTTTCTCCTCTTTAATCTCGATGATCTTTGATGTTGTTCAAAGGATGACAATTATGCAATACGTTAATTATGCTGCGACTCGCGCGATGTTGCAGTGTGTAGCCTTAATAGCGAAAGGTCCGTGAGGCGTGAGATAAGCTCGCGTAATCAAAGCATTCCATTTCACGTAACCTGGCGTGATATGGCATGGCATGGCGTGACGCGGCCAAGTATGTTTCTGCATTCATGCACTTTTGAACGTACTGCCTTGTTCCTTGAGGGTCGCACAACCTCCGAGCACGATAAAGGGGCTAGAAATTTTCAAGGACTGCTCGAAACTTTTCAAATTCCGGCCAGTTTCTTGCCTAGCAATAAACGTCCCACTAAAGGGATAATTGCGAATCCTGAGCTTCCCCATTAATCGTAACTTGAAGCCCATGATTTATAAGGAAAAACGTTTCGTTTATAGAAAAGGGAAGAAAAATTCCTTTGACTATCGATTTAATTAACACGGTGCGGCTGATACGGTTTCGTTTAACCCGAATCCTTGTCCATCGAGATAAAACGCTAATCGCAAGGTTCAAGGATGAAAAGAGAAAGATTTCTTATTGTTAGTCTTTCGAAGATTTCTTTTCCCGCTGGTAACGAGATTGCACTCTATTCGAATATTTAGATTAAGATTAATTTGTAAAATATTTTGACGAAGAAGTAATATTCGACCTGAATCGATTAAACCCTCGGGGTTCATCGGAGAACGTTTGAATACGAACGAGAATTACTTAGGGAAATTAGTTGATTAACAAGACAGGAACTTTAACGCTATCCCTCGGTTATGATATAATGTGACACGTAATAAATCATTCCGATAAATCTTTCCGATGGTCTTGAAACATCCTTCATAGGTGTTACAGCCCTCGGACCCGTGAACAAAATCGCTATAAAAATTCATACGCGATTGACACCGTTGTTTAACGTAATTTTAGATAACGCTTACATAATCTATCGCAGCTGTTTGCATGCTCGTGCGAAACCCCGTACTGGACTCGGCCGGTTTGCTAATTATCGCATAATCTAAAGCGAGCAACTCGCGTGCAAAGCAAAACTGGCTTAATGAGTCCCCCGAGAAAAGTAGGAAAGAATCAAGGACGATCGTTGGATCGAAAACTGACAACTTGGCTCTGACATTTTCGTTGCTCGAGACGAAGAAAACCCCTGTGTTTCATCGTGATTCTCCATCATCTTTTTTCCGTGTTATCTCTCGAAAAACCCAACTGTTCGATTAAAGAAGAGGATAAGTCACGATCGAATCTTCTTTTGACCATGGCGAAGTATCGAGAGGAGACGAAGAAGCCCGGAAACAACGTCCAGGAGAACGATTTAACGTTATTGAGAATCTGATTTTGTGCGAACGAACGAACTGTGAGATTCGAGTTTCCACGAAACGCCGGTTTCGAGTTCGAACGGTCCATTTGTACCGCGGAAAAGTTTCCCTAAATCTGCTGAAGAATCGGCTAGACTCGGTTTCCTTCGTTCTCTTTCCTCACGCAGTCGCGATAAATTTCGTTATCGGAAATGTACAGAAACTTTCCAACAACTTTCAAATTACCGTCTTACTTCCGGCAATCAACAGTCGTCGGATTATTACACGAACGTTCTTCCACCGAGAAAAGTATTTGAGCATAAACTTAGTTCTGTGTAATTTGTATAAATTAACTTGTCACGCACTTCTGCGTTCGTTTAATGATAATTTCAATGGCTTATAAAGTAACAATTTTCTATCGCCATGAAAAAGAAAAGAAACGCGTAACGCTAGAGCATGGATTACAAAACATTTAAAGTTAAATCTGTTGCTGGCTTCCAATTACCGCAGTTGAATCTCGCTCTTTTTAATAAACGAAGAGACTTCTAACCATCTGTCTACCAACCTTATTTTTACCGACGACGTTTGCATACTGGGTCGTTCAAGTTCACGCAGTCTTTTTCTAGGTTTCTGTGTTCTAAAAAAACCCGAAAAGATTCACGATAGCTGTTGCAAGTTTGTAGAATATCATCCGATAACTTTTATCGCTACGTGTTACCTTGATTTTCCGAAGCCAAGCAAAATTTAAACAAAAATGTGGACAAAATGGAAAATTACTTAAAATTGCTTAATTTTCTGATTAAAAACGACTCGGACTCGTGCGAATAGACGTAAATGTTCTAACAAGTGGTCCCAAGAGATTCAAATAAAATTACGCGTATGAATAATTCTTTTATTTCTTCCTCAAAGTCAAGAAATTTATTTAACGACCAGAGATACACGAAAAATGCTAGAAAATCCCTTTACTTATAATCGAATAATCGAAAAAAGGAAATATCATCGGCCTGTTTACCTCGACGCCTATTTATATGGCGTAACTTATAAAGGGACGCACGAAAGAGGAAACGAACGAAACAGTCGCGTACAATGGTAGCTGGAGTTCTTGGATCTTCACGGACGGAAGGAGCATACTTCATGAGTTTTCTAGCCATGCGACTTTTATGAAACGTTTACGTTCGAAGGATACGCGGGCGAACCATAATCTTTTCTTTTCTTCTTCTCGACGACACCGGTTTCTCCTTTTACAACTACGCGACGCCGGAACAGCCAACGCTAGCATTGCTCGTACTCTCCCGCCCGTGAAAACACTCGCCGACAGTGCAGGCGAATTGTGTATTCTTCGTCCGCGACTCGTCCAACGCACGCGAATTTTTTACGGCAGGCCGAGAAAGGTGGAAAAAATGGTACTTTCGTGTTTCGAGTCTGCGCTCTTTATTCTTTTGCACTTCCATTTAAACGTACTCGTTACTTTCGTCAAGAAGATGACTTCCTCTTCCGTATTTTATTATTATACAGGTCGATAAGTTTAGAAGGACCGTGTATACACGGCAACTGGTTATCCGTGTGTTTCGTTACCTACGTCACTTACATCTCGGTTAGAGTTCCGTTTCGCTGCAATCTGACTTACAAATCGGTCTACCTTTCGATATTACGATATAAACTCAAAGGAATTTGCCGCGTCTCGTCGACCAGAGACGATACGTTTTCCAAATAACCAGACTGCATGGTGGAAGAATCCGCGGGAGAACAGAAGCTTTGCCAGTTACACTGCGCAGGCTTTAATACACTGATCTTCTAGGAGTGGCTTCTCCCTTGTGTTGTGTCTATTATGAGGATTCTATTCCTTTCTTTCTCTTCTTTTCTCTTACCACGCACAGCCAGGAGAATAGAGGACGAGGAAGAAATAGCAGCGATACCGCGGCGGAGTCGCCGCTTGCCGCGAACCAGAAACCAACTCGTTTGTCGACGATTCAGTTTCTAAGAAGATTGATACGATGCCATCGATTTTATTGAAAAATAATACCAGTCGAACGGCGTGTATTGTGAAAGGACGTTTACGCGGAAGCGATCCGTCGTCACTTTCTTGGTCGGAACGACCCCCGACCTGCCTGATCTTATACACATATTTTCTTTAAAAACTCAATTTATCCCCATCGTACCGTCCTATTCCAGGCTCCTTTTCCTTCTCTTCTTCTTTCCTCCTCCCCCTGCTCCTCCTCCTCCTCCTCCTCCTCCCATTACTTCTTCGAGTTTAATCCCAGGGAAAAGGATATTAAATCAGATAAGCGGCGTCTCGCGGGAAAATGAAAAGTCGACGAATCAAAAAACGGAAGATGAAGACGGGAATCAGAAACGGGAATTAGAATGCATCGAGGACAAAAATGGGGCAAGGCTTGAGGGGTGCGCATACGCTCATTCACAGAGCAGGCGTACGTGTACACGTAGAGGAGAACCGTGAGGCCTTTCTCGACCCTCGAATAGACAAAGAGGCGGTAAAATAGCAGGCGAAACGAAGAAAGATGGTGTGCACGTTGACCCGTTCGTGGTTTCTTTATTGCTTTTTGCGATAAAGCTCACGCTAAAGATCAACCTTAAAGCAGTTCTTCGTCCTCGCGAGTAGCAAGAATTATAATGTGGTCGACGTTCGTCGGATGGTAAAAAAAGATTTGTTAAAATCCATCGTTCGTTCGTTCGTTCTCGCTAGGTTAAGACAGGAATATTCGAGTCGAGCTCGAGCTATTCGACGCGCGATTCACCAAAGATTATCAACAATTTCGAAACGATCTATATTTGACAACTGCACCATAGGATTATTCGAATCATTTTCTTGTTCTTCGATATTTTTCTCTCGCGCAACCTAAAAGGTACACACGATATTTTCTCAGCTTTTCGTTATTACGTTAAAGACCAATGATGTCTCAGCAAGTTTGTCTATTCGATACAAAATTCAAAACTGAATTGTTTAGACGTTGAATGTTGCGTAGCTCGATTAACTTGCACGTCGCTATAGTCGTAAACCGGCGAATCGAAAGATCTACAAACTCGTAAAACGCATTAATTTCCTGTTCTTTCGTTCGAGGTTGCTATAACTTAAGATGCAAATCCTCTGGATGGTTCGCCCATTCCTCTAATCCTAATTCCCCGTCCTGACGGCTAATTAATACGGTCGCCATTTGTCACAGTCGCGATAAACCATTTCGCGAATCGCCATTGTTTCGAAGTCGACGTCGACGTCGACGTCGACGGCTCTATACACATCGCGGCCGCTGTTTCAAGCAGACGTCTGTTATTTGGTATAGACAAATCGAAACCAGCGTAAACTTACGGACGCCTTAACGAAGGTGGAATCTTTACGAGGACGATCGACCGCACGGCTACATTTTCCATCGGCGATATCGTAATTCGACGACGATCGGCCCGTTAATAAAGTAACAATAAACGTCGGACCTGGACCACGGAGAGCACACCGGCAGCAGTTCGAGCAGTCCTGGGTTTGTCTTTGTCGCCGAGGCAATCGATAGAGCTTAATTGACTCGAACATGAGAGAGCATTCGTACGTTCAACGTTACATCGACTCCGTCGGCGAATCGGGTCACGGTTTCGACTGTTCCGAAATTTTCGAAGGCCGTTAGTCGAGCCACGTTAAGAGAAACTCGATCGTGTGGTTACCGCTACTATTTCGTCCAGCCTTTGTACAAAAAATATATATATTTCAAGAGGAAATCAATCGTTAGCGTTCAAGAAAGCTGAAAGCTCTCGACAAATTTTCGGCTCGTTGTTCTTACTGCTTCCGATTAACCTCATTGTGCCGCGTAAATTATTCCTATAAATTTAATTGGCAATTGAATATTTACGCTGCCGATTACAAGTGCGTTGTACCAAATGTAAAGATAAAAGAGCGGAACTAACGTAGAGGAAAGAAAAGAAACAAGTCAAAGAGAGGAGCAGCGAGAAATTGCGGTTTTGCCGTTTCTAATGTTAACGCGTATACATTCGTCGAAGCAACTGCCAAGAACTCGATAGAAGCTGTGCAATATCGAAAACGAGATAATCGAAATGACACGCAGGTGTTAGGAGAAAAGTATTGTACGTAAAACACAGATAAACGATTGACTGCACAATGGGCTGGATAAAGGGGTTACCGTGAAGAGTGTTTCGCGATTTAAATCATCCAATATGCACCAACCCCGTACCTCCCCCATTATACACGCTCCAAGTGACGAATTAAACCTCCAATTACAACTTCGATTAATGACCACCGTTGCGGCTGGATAACAGCAAAATTTTTCAAACCGAACACCGAGCAGCAAACGAATTTTTTTTTTTGTTTTGTTTGAAACGTTCATCGTGTTAGTAGCTGCGTTTTCCGCTGCAACGAGATGAAATAACTCCCGGTGATTAATCATCTCGTTAAAAAACTTGCAGCCATCCGTCCTTTCGCATATCGATACACCAATTGCCGTTACGTGTACGTTAAAAAGATGTACGTAGAGTATCTCTGGTTATCGTCGCGTGTCCAGAATTCTGGCTCGAAGCATCTTGACTATTTTAATGGCATTAAGTGATTCGTTGAAACAATTGGAAGGTAACGAGGCGGAACTATGGTTTGAAATTGTTCGAAATTCAACAGAGATATAACTTTCAATGGAACGATTGTTTTACGGTAATTTTCCTCTCTATTTCCTTTTCTCGGTTGGAGAACGTAGACGTTATAATAGAATCGTACAATTTATGACCTTTCCCACAGGCTTAATAGAAAGTAGATGTCGCGATATTTTATAGGTTCAGTGACACGCTGATCGGCGATAAATTACACAAATCCATCAAACAGCTACTTGCAACGAAAGCAAAATAACGACGAGTATTTCCTGGTTGGAAAATTATCTTAAAGACCTTGGTACGCGTGGCGATCGTGACGAAGCTGTTTGAACATCGTGGAACTTAAAATCGTACGGTTCACCGTTGATCGCCCGTATTTCCAATATATTTGTACCGCGAATACGTTCGTACGTCGCGACGTTATATATTCATTTGTTGCGTATAAATACTCGCCCTAGATGCTTCTCGTGAAAAATTCCTTGAAAAATGCAAACAGAAGTCGATGAAATGGCCCAAAAATATCAACGTGCGATTCCATCGAGTATCTAAATGTAGGAATTTTCGCGTATCAACGATGACACCGATAACGCGGAGTATACGATATCATCGAATCAGCGACGATAAAATACATTCGATAGAAAGAATTGATAGCTTTTTATATGTGAAAATCGTAAATAGAAACTAGAAAAACGGAAACTCGGTCGAAAAGCGTATTTTCGGAGGAACGACGGACAATTTAACGAAGTTTGTAACTTTCGCAGGGAGAAAAATACGATAACTGCTGATGATAACGCTCACCGTCGATCCAACGTCAGGCTGCCAATAGTCGTCCAGCGTTCTCTGTTCGAGGCTCGGCCGTCGTATGCACGCCGCGCGTCACATTTTTGGTCGTCAGTTTCCGGTAATCAGCCGTTCGATCGGTTGGCTCGTCGAGCCACAGCGGTTCGTCGATTTCTATCGTAGACTATATCGTCTGTGTAGAAGAGAAACAGAACTAAATTAAGACGTTGGATGATCTCCGTTGCAAAGAAAATCGTTGATGGTTTAACTATGGTGATATAATTATACTTTTTTCTTGTATTTGTAATTATACCAGCAAGCTAGTATCGAATTTCTCTCTGGGGAGAGTGCAACAACGATCGAAGAACGTAACCGACTAATGGACGACCAACTAGATTTACGCGTTCTATCGAACTAACAACGAAACAAAAGAAAAACTGACTCGATAAACGTATAAATGACACGCGGTGATTTATGCTCGGCCAATCGCGCCACTTCTAATTCCCAGCCAATACACATTCTATTTAAGCCAGGCCATCGATCCTTCTTTCCTGCGACAGACATTCTCATCTTTTACATTCAATCTCGAAATTGAAACATAACGAACGATAGGAATAATTGAAATAAATCTTTTAACCGCTAAAACTTATGAAACGATCGATCAGCCAGGCTTGTTTAAAGTCTTAACGAACTCCCCTTAGGTCGGTTAATCCTGCTCGATCAGTAACTAACGACTAACACCACTCTGAATACTACTTGATTGCCAAGTACAGACTAACTGATTGCTTGCAACTCTGATTGCTAACCGAATCCGAAATGCTGATTCCAACGCTTAAGTTACACACCCATCAACGACTAATCGTAACTTTATCGCACTATAAAACTATCGCACCTTGTCTCTAACTCTAACACGTAAGGAGGTTTTCGTGGATGCATAAGAAGGACGATCTCCGTTGTTGTTACGTTGCTCGAGAACGTCGATTCGCAATTTCGTCTGGTCGCAGTCCCGTGAACGACGCAGGGTCAAGTTTAGCCGATCTTGGTCGGATTAACCGTGGCAGGTTTGTCGGCCGGAAGCACGTTCCGATAGCGAAAGAGGGTATTTTGCAGCGCAGCCGCGTTTCTACGCCAATAATTCGGAAATTTCGCTTCTCCTTCGGCTTCGATATGAACGAACAGGATTTCGTAGTGGCCGCCGCGCCTTCGCAAACGGAAAATTTAATTCCAGTCTTAACCCAGTTCCGGAAGAATGCGCGCTAAGAAGGACCTCGAAACGAGCGTCGATACGCTTTTGCATGCGCCACGAGACCGCGTCGAAGCAGCTGGAATCAACAAACCGAATACACAGAGCTAGAAATACCGTATAAACAGAGAATTCGACTGTCCGATCCTTCTGCAAACCAGAGGAGAGACCGTAGTCCTCTTTTCGCGAATTGCGGACGAAACTAGAATTCGTGGAAATTCCCAGGCGACGTTGCACGTATTAACATCGGCTCCTTTGTCGAAACTCCATGTCGTATAATTAATACCATTGTACGAGCTTTCTTGTTTGAACCGCAGAATCCCTAATTATTATCATGGTTGTAGAAATCATCCAAGTTACCAAGTTACTTTACCTACACGCCCCGAGAACACCGGCGCCAGTGGAAACGAAGATCTCAGATGTCGTCGAGTTTACAGAAAGGGTGAAGGTTGATGGAGCGATTGTTTGATGTAAAAGATTGATTCCTAACACGCCACGCTTGTGTGTAATATACGATATGATCGAAGATCCAACGGTGAAAGTCAACGAAGTGGCGATTTAACAAACACGCGGTATTTCAAATTTTTCGATAAACCATCCGTCGATACGTACAGGATTACGTATTCCAGGATCATATATCCCGATCATCGAGGACATTTTTCCCCGTGCAAGTCGCTGCTTTTGCGTCTCTTTCCGGCCAGTCGTATATCAATGGAACTGCCGATCGAATTATCGTAAAATCGTTGAGTCGGCTGAATTCGCGAAGAAATCGTCGTAGCTCGTTTCACGCTACGCTTTCCATCTACCATCGTCGATTCGAACGATGCAAAAGCTATTAATTAATACGCAGCCGTCTCATACAAATAGCATCGACGCGGTGAACGCCGATAACATAATTTCGCGAACGATCCCGACGTATTTGATTTACATATTCGATTACTAATGCCCATTAAACAAAATGAGCATAATTTGCACGTTTATAACCGAAAAGTATTGCACCGACATTCCGATAAACTATCACGGACGTGGGCATAAAGGCAATATTATGGTTTATCGATCTTGTCCACGGACCACTCATCAACAATTATTTTTCCATTGTCTCGATCGAATCGTATGAAACCGAAGTTGTCGATGATCGGGCCGATATCCCGTACACGATCATTGATCTCTGCAACGTGTCGAGTGGTCCGCGCACGTGTTCCTGCCGTTTTTCGGATAATGCAGACACGTTGGTATTGCCGAATTTGTGGCGCGTGTAGAACACATGAAATTGCAGCAGTTTCGCTGATCGCCGTGTCGATCGGAGTGTTGATAACCCACGAACGGAATACAAGCTCTTTCGTAGATTACAATAGACTTTTAGGTTCGTGGCATTTCTTCGATGATCTACTATCTGAAGAATTTATAACGAAAGAGATCGATATTGCCGGTCATCGAAGAAAATTCTCCATTTCGATTTTTCTTTCGAATTTCTAACGCTTTATCACGCTTCGTAACGTACCGATCGCGTGAAAAAAGATTGTACGACGGTGAATATCGAACCGAATTCTTTTGTTCGGATAATATAAAACAATATTGCTGCGGTCATTAAAACGTTCAGTAAATTTCACGCAAGCTTGTCAGGCAGAAAAGAACTCATTCGATGTTCCCCGGACGCGACAGATCAAAAGGCTCGGCGCAAGTTTTTCAAATCCTCTTTCGGAGTCAGCGACATTCTGCTTGAAGGTGCATCGCAGTTCCGCTCGTAAGACGTTCCCCTTATTTCCAAATTCCCTTTGATATCTGAAATGTCAGCGCGCCAAGCACGACGTAATGAATCGAGCGACCATCGTTATTTGACTGACCGACACAAAGAAATTCCTCTGCCTAGGGAGCTAGTTTCAACTTTGTCGTCGGTGCGACTCGAATTACCTATCGACCATTGCTGATAAAAAAAAAACCAGACACAGAGTCTACAGATACAACAGCGGAACGATGTGCAAACTTGAAATTAAATTAACTTTCTGTCAAAGTGGATCTCTGTTAAACGTTTTTCTCTTATTCGTGAATTAACGTTCGTGGCTTAAACGATTTCAATGGCGTTGTAAATGGAAAGACTACAGAAGAACGGTTCCGCTAACATAATAAAGCCATTACGCAAAGCGACATCACTTTTATACATTTCTCCTTCTTTAAACTCGCCTGTATTAATCCCGAAATCTCGTAATAAGGAGCGCGCGAATCAACAATTTCCTCACGAGATTCTCGATAATGATAAATTAATACGGCAGAATGTAGAATCCAGAACGAATTATATTCTAATTCGGCGGAAGTCGCATCGTTGTTGCCACAGCATCGAGACATTTTGCTTTACAGAGATAAAAGGAAAGACCGATTGTACGGGATCTTTACCGGTGTACGATAACCAAATGTAAAATATAAAATTGTTGATATATATGTAGTATCGTAGACAAAAGGCCTAGGAGTTAGGGGGTGAACCAGATACGATGTCGCGAGAGCCGAGGCGTTCTTCAATCGTATAGTTTTGTAAAAAGGGCCTACGTGGCCTTGTGTGCGTGGTGGGTCTACGGAAAGACAAAAGGCATGCGAGAGCAGGCAGTTTTAGTTTGGAAGTCGGAGAGTTTTAATCGAGAAGTCGGAGAGTGCGAGTTGCGTTGTAGAGTATAGTGTTGCTAGCGTTGTCGAGAGAGTGTGGTCCGCGTCGGATCCGTTGTGGCGAGAATTGTCCAAATTGTAACGCGTTAGTGCGATTAGTTCGTGTTAAACTACCATCGTTTTTCTGTCTATATCTGTACAATCCATTCATTATAAATAAATCACAAATATCGGAATATAATTATAATATATTCCATAGACGATATTACATATATAGTTTGATAGAACACTGATACGTAGAAGTAAAAACTATAGAAATTAGAAAGTAATAAGCGTGAAATATTTGCAAGGATCAATTATATATCGATAGAAGAATGCAAGCTAACAGAAATCAAAGAAAAAGCATTAAAAAGAGCAGCAAGGTACGAGGAGAAAGCCTTGGAATCAAAAAAGGAAACTAGCAAAGGAGTGCATAAAGGAAAGAGAGAGAAACTGGGGAAATGGCCAGGAAGAGAGAAGTGGAAGAAAGAGAAAGAAGGGACCGGAAGAGGTGAGAAATGGAGGGACACAGATGGAAGCAAGAGAAGAGCAAGAAAGGATGACAGCGGACTAAATTATAGAACAAGGAAGAAAGAGAGAAACAGAAGAGAGGGGGAAAAGGATAAGGGAATCCAAATATAACAGACAGTACAGAAAAATCGCGAAAGAAGAGTTACCAAAGTACTTAGAAGGGAGGATGAAGTGGAAGAACAGAAAAATATTAGCAAGATTCAGAAGTGCAGACGAGACCGAAGCAAAGGAATACTGGAAAGAAGAGGGAGAAAAAAGATGCAGACCATGTAAAAGGAAAGAAGAAGACTCGAGACATGTAATGAATGTGAAATAACGCGAGAACCAAAGGACATGGAAAAAACACTGAATGAGACTGGAGAAGGACTAACGGAATTAAAAGCAATAATAGAGAAGAGAAGTGCGATACAAGACGGGGAGGAACGACAAGAAGGAAGCGCAGCAAGGAGGCGAAAGCCCAAAAGTTGCAATAGTTGTTAGTCATTAGTTTTTAGCTTTTAGAGATAGAATAATTTAAGGGAGTGCAACACAATAGAATGGATAAGAGAGAAGGTAGATATACAAGAAGCGAAATGGGTATAAGAGATGTAAAACCGAAAGTTCGTCCAAAGCCGAAAGGCACGGACTAAGTAATAATAAATAAATAACAAGAAATATTTGCAAGAATCGGAATAGATTCGATGTTCGCCTATGTAGGATTGAATCATAGACATATCGCACTGTTAAAATATTTATTCACGAAGCGAGACACGGATCGCGATCATGTTAGCGAGAGCTTTACGATTTCCTTAATCCACAAACGTTCGGATCATCCAAGCGAACGGAATCGGTCTGACGATTTTAAAGGCAGCATATTTCGCGTTCGAGCAAACGCACGTGAAATCCCTTCCAATAGCGTGTGTAATTCGGTGTAAACGTGGAAACAATAACGACCCCTCGTCTGACGACACGACACGTTTCAACGCCTCGAAACATCTTCCTTTTTCTTCCCTCTGTCTCTTCGTTCCCGTTTTTTTTTCTTTAAGAATTCACAGTTTCCGTTCTAAAGAAGAGAAGAAAGGGAGAAACGTTAGTAACGAAGTAGTCGTTTTTACACTTGGTCGTTTAATACGGCGCATCTGTTACAAAATCAACGAAGCCTCCTTCCTTGGAACAATTAGCGTCACAATTTCCTTGCGCGCACCCTACGTTAATAACAATGCAATTACAGCTCCGCTTTCGCCGCCGAACGCAATAACTCCTCCACTCAAACTCTATTAGAAGAAATTACAAACAACAGCGGCAATAAATTCGCGCAGAAAGCTTCCAACCTGATGCGTTATTTACGTTGCCTCGTGGAGGTCAGGTTCGTGCGGCCTTAACGAGCCAATAAAGATGATATAGAAGTCACGATTTTACTTGATAATCGTGGAAAATGAAAACACGAATGCTCCTCGACGAGTAATAAAAGTATCGATGTTCCCCGGCACCTTGAAATCGACACCTGATATACAAGTTCCGGAGAGTGAACTTTCGCGGAGTTCATCATTCTTACCACGATTCTCGATGATTCGATTTCAGAGAGAAAAGAGGGGCGAACAGAGTGAAGATAGAAACCTGTGGAAGACGATATGGAGGGTGCATTTAAGCCACACGACATTGAGCGGCGGAGTGTTGCTGGCAAGCTTCCACCGGAAAATGAAATTCTCGGCCCGGAGTTCGCCGATATTGAACGAACCAGCCCTAATGGGAAGCAGAGGAAGCCGAAAACGAATCGCGGCCTGTCCTCTTCCATGGTGTTTCTACAACGCGCCATTTGTCAAGCTCGCGCTGTTCTAAGTCGATCTAAAAATCTTTTGTCCTGTTAAGTAACTGTCTGACTCGTACGCGGTCCATTCACTTTGATGGATGCCAATCTAACACTTTGCAGACGAAGAGAATCGTTTACGTCGAAAATTAATTTCGTTCCTATTCTAAGCTTGGAAAGAAATGTTGTAAAATCCCAGCATACTTATCGAAGTTTCTGCTGTATCGAACAATCATTCGCGCAGTCGAATATTCGAAATATCTGTCGGCGTAAATATCAATTCTTTTGGAAGAAATTATAGGATGAAATATCACTTGTTCGCCCGCGCAGGATTAACTGATTCTCTCTGCCACGCTAAATTGATTAATACCACTTTTGATAAATTCATCGGTTTCACAGTGGCCAGGTACACAGATAATATTTAATATCTGAAAAAAAGTATTCTACCCGTTTTAATTTACAAAAGTAATGAACGCAGCCTGTAAGCGGCTCGATTCTCCAACAAAATCGTTATTGTATTATTCGCTGCTCGGTTTAAACCATCGATTATTGTCAAGCTTAAATTGATAAACCGTTAAGTATCAAAGATATACCACCAGTCTGGTTGATCGGAGATTAAGAGCTGCAAAGAAACATACACCTAAATCAATGTTTGATAAAGTTGTAAAATTGCGTTAACGTGTAAACAAGCGTTGAATTTGCCGCTTTGGAAATACACAGATGCTCTCTTAGAGCGGCGAAAGATATTTTCCACTGAATAGAAAAGAATCGAATGGAAATCTGAAATTCTTGAACAACGAGGTCGAGGGAGAACGAAATAATAAGGGTACGAAATAATAAACGCGTTGCAGGGTAAACGAAGGCGAGAGAAACGAGGAATCACGAAGGGAAAGAAGACGAAACGTCGACTGAAAACTAAGAGTTAAGGTATAACGGCGCGAGGCGCGCATCGCATCGCATCTATTATTTACAGTATGAAACCGGTGAATGTAGAGACGACGCAGCTAAGACGTCCATTTACGAGTCCCTGAGATACGACTTCGTTTTTTCCTCTGTTCCACCTTAGTTTCTATCGTGCGGAGCAAAAGCTCGGAGTCGCCTATTGTCAGACCAAACCACAGATAGATAGAGAAGAGAGAAAGAAAGTATCGAGGGACAGGAGAACGAAACTTGCAACCACGAGCGGAATTCAGTCGTGGGATTTCGTTAAAGGAGTTTGTACGCGGAAACCGGGATACGTATTGGAAAGTCTGTAAACAACAAAACCTTTACGTCTTTTCCCCTTTTTCGCGTAGACCCGTGTCTGTCTCCCTTGACAGTATATGATTTTACACGGAGAACAGAAGCTCGGTTTTATCGCGATAAGAAGCGTATCGGTAGAGGATATCTGGAGATTCGCGGTTGCCTCGTCACGTTAAACGGATCTCCGATATCGAATCCTTTTCCACTTTTTTTTCATGGAAAGCTCCGGCTACACCGAGAATGATAAACTTCGAACGAATGGAAAGAAAACTGGTTAAAAATAATAGAATTAACTGGTTAAAGTGCAGCGATGCGTTAACGCGATATTTCATTTGTAATTTTTCCGCACAATTTTAATTACCGAGCTCCTTTTCTTAATATTGTGATTACGAAGGGAAATTCCCAGGATTTCATTAATCTCTCTTACCGAGGTATTCCTTCCTCTATCTGAACGATACAAATTTAGGAAATTCGAAGATACTCAAATATTTATAATACGATGAACCATTATTCGTTGGTTAATCATAGGAAATCCTCTTACGTGCATGCAACTTTTATGCGTTACTAATTTCCTTCGTTCAGTCCTTAGTGGATTCGTATAGTAACTTCTACACAATGCACAAGACCAACAAAATAATAATACGCGAAACGTTGAATACATCAAATTATACGATAAAATATTGATACAATATGCTATTTTGCAATTATAGAGGAATAACTTAAAAATAGAGAAAAGATATCGATATAAATCGTAATGAACGATAATAATAGAATTTACGATACAGTTACAAAATCGCGTGAAATGAAAAGTAAATCACGCTAGCGTTACCAGCTGCCGTGAGACGAAAAGTGATATTAATTTAACCCAACCTATAATCCGTTCGCTTATCTTATTTTATTTATATTACAGATGATTAGCATCAATGAATCGAGTTTAATAAACGCGAGACGTGTAAAGGCATCGTACCACGAGACGACGGGAATAATCCCAAACTCAACGAAAAAGTACGAAAACTATTTTTATGAATGTGTCGAAAACTAAAGCCGAGCGTCACAGCGATAACACGTATAGGGAAAAGTTGCTCAGAATGTTGTCCTTTGTACATATTTATTTAAAGGTCATTGAAATCCGTGAGGCGTGCTCTTCTCTGTGTTATTACCTTATATTTTTTACACACAGATATTAAATACATATGAAATATAAAAATATAGAAAATGATCGATCAAATGATCGATCAGAACAAAGAGTGTTCTGTCAACATAAGATTGATACGAGGAGAGGTAGCTATCTTAGCAGGGTTAAATTCACTCGATGTTTACTATCCGAACATCGTTCCCGAAGCGCGCAATCGTCTCCCGCGTGTCTCGGTTCGCAACTCTCTCTTGGGTCTCGTTCCTCAAACATATTTACTCGTAAATGTATACACACACACACACAAGAGATATCGACGGATACCGATGCACTTCGCCAAAATTCTACGGCCAAAACCCGGAGACACGACGAAACAACGCCCTCGGGACACCGCAAATCCTCGAATATTTTCATTGAAAAATTCCATCGAAAGACAGATTGATCAAAGTCTTATTACGCGTTCCGTGGCTTCGACGATAAACAGAGGCAACCTTGCTACCGTATTTCGCATCGATTTTCTATAAAACAACGCGAGTTTCAATCGTTGAAAGTATAAAGAAGGGACATGATTTATGGAAGGATCTAAATAGAAAATGATGTGTGCCCGATGGAGCGCGCGTATCGAACGTAAATAGGATTGTAGCTATACTTTGGAATGAAAAAGATTAGCGAAACACTAATCCTCTTCTCGTAATTTCCATTCGTCTTCGTTAACAACGGTCACGATACAACGAGAAAGGAAAAAAGGTGAAATCCGAGCGACGAAGAGAAGAGGATCATCATTGATTCCATTTGAAATCCTTTTCCATTTAGTCCGTCGACTCTGTCGAAATTCGCTAAAGGACGCGAGAATATACCCGCGAACCTGTCGATACAATTTCTCAGTCCGATGGAACAATTTTTCGTTCGATAGAGCGTGCGTCCAAAGAAAACAGACGTTCGCAGCACCGCCGACGTTCACCTCGTATTTCTTTGCTAAGGGTCCGTAAAATAGTGGCACGACCGTTCTTCACGGCTCGCTGTTACCGCTTTATAGATTTTTGTCGGCTATCATCCTATCAAAATTCCCAGGCTCGCGTATTTCTTTCGAGTAATCCTACTCTGGTATCGCTGTATAAATATATTTTTCGTATATTTCTTGTTTAGTTTATATACGCGAAATAAGAATACGCCATGTGCACAGAAGAAGAAGCATCGTTGTTTCGTTAGTCGTTACGAAATGGCGTTTACGAAGCAACAGAGAGGCTGGAAAATCGCTGTTTAAAAAGTAACGGAAAGATTATATTATCGAAATAGGAAAGAATTCTCGGAATATGGAAACAAGAATTGGATCTTTATCGAACGTATGGCTCGATTATTAAACGAGCATGTTTCGAAAGAGGAAATTACGGTCGTACTATTTTTTAATTTTCATATCAATTTTCTATAAATCTTCTATAAATGAAAAAAAAGGGCTGATCGTTGGTAATTCGAGTATATATCGATAAGTCGAACCTGGAGAGAGATTGAAAAATAGGAAATGAATATTTTCTGTCGAGCTTGGAAAGCTTCGTTTTAATACATCGTAAAGGCACACGAGCACCAGCTACGTCAAAGTACTTTTTTAACGGAATTAAATTGCAGTTAATCCTGTCCGGTGAAATTTAAATTACCGGATGCGAGCTTGTAATTACATCGGGCGCTGTAGTCTTTTCCGTCGGACGTCGCCGCGGCGACACTGAATTTCCATCGTGGCTAGACACGAACGAGGATTTTCGATACGCGGCTGCAAAAGTATCGCTTAATGGCGAACGAACGCTAACTAGAAACGACAGGCCACGATACGTTCCTCGTTACTGTTTGCCATCTGGCGAATCCCAGCGTTATAACCTCCGGTCGGCTGACATTGACGATTCATTGCTACTTGCGTCTGACAAATCCCTCGTGCCATATCCTGACTACTTAATGTCCGATACGTGTCTTGCTAAGCCGTAATTAGGTACTCGATTTCACAATTTATCGTTCAACCATTAAATCGGTTGCATCGACGACGCGACATCTAATGAAAATTTACATTTCGAAAGATCGCATATGTAGTATCGCGGACAAAAAGCCTAGGAGTTAGCGGGTGAACCACATACAATGTCGCGAGAGCCGAGGCGTTTTTCAATCGTACAGTTTTGTAAAAAGGGTCTACGGAAAGACAAAAGGCATGCGAGAGCAGGCAGTTTTAGTTTGGAAGTCGGAGAGTTTTAATCGAGAAGTCGGAGAGTGCGAGTTGCGTTGTAGAGTATAGTGTTGCTAGCGTTGTCGAGAGAGTGTGGTCCGCGTGAGAGAGAACGTCGGATCCGTTGTGGCGAGAATTGTCTAAATTGTAGCGCGTTAGTGCCATTAGTTCGTGTTAAACTACCATCGTTTTTCTGTCTATATCTGTACAATCCATTCATTATAAATAAATCACAAATATCAGGATATAATAATAATATATTCCATAGACGATATTACACATCTGTGTCAATAATCGTATTTCTAAGCTTTCTCGTTACGTTTTTGTGTACACGCCATCAGTGAGATACATCAAACTGAAATAGAAGCTAGAACGATAGGAATTAATATTTATCGAAACAACTAGCAGCGTTATTCTCGCTCGAGTGTGCGTATTACACGCATTATCGGTCGCTACTTATCTCGTGTCCGCTGTGTCACAACAATGTCATTGCTGCCGGCCAAGCAGGTTATGTCTGATAATAGATCCAGATGAAACTAGCATTCGAGCGTCCTAAAAATGTATCTGTGTGACGATACTAGTTTACGTGTTTCTTCCTCGCAATTTCCTCTGGAACACGTGTGGCTCGTCGAGTGGAAAGAAGCAAAGGTTGGAAGAAAAAGGACAGATACGATCGATCGATCATTTTTACGTGAGAAAAAAAGAAATTGTCGCGCGTATTCCTTGTAAATGACGAAGAGAAGAAGTCGTGCAGGGTATACTCAAAAGACGAATTAATCGACAGGTTAATTCGAGTTAAATACAATTTGTCTTTCTGGTTTGTGAACGTTTGATGCGGACGAGCAACTTTTTCCATCCATTCGCATCGTACGTTAAACGGACATTTAATCTTTCTCACTGGCGGAAGTGCATTTAACATAAGAAGCAGACTTCGATTCGTGTGGAAAAAAGCTTAACCTGACGTTTCCCACGTTCCATCGTGAAATATATTACACTGCCATTTAACACTCGACCCAACTGTACAAAGCACACTGTCTGCATGAAAAATGGCTTGCGAATGAACCTGCATTTGCCTGGAAGTAAATCTAATTCATGTTCCTTCTGTCTTACGAGACATCGCTAACGTTAAAAACTTCCGAAGATGCAGGAGGTAGCTGAATTCCATCTTCATCGATAAACCTACATTAATCACCATCTACGATCTATGAAATAACGTCATTACTGGCAAGTATGGCGAAGAACAATAACGCGTAATAAATTACCCGAGAAACTTGAAAAGAGAAAGAAAAAGGAAAAGAAGGAAGAAATACGAGATGAACGGTAATCGCGAAAACTAAATCAAACAAGCAACGTAATCACGCGGTGCTTTGAAAGGTGCATATCCGTTTAAATGAGACGCGTTCCAGTAATTAAAGCGATTATTTCAGTAATGAGTTTCCTTCTCTAAGCGCGTCTCATCGGTTACAGCGTTCGTTATCCGACGATCTCTCCGATTCTTTCGTACAACATGCGCGGAATAAACTCTTCCTCTTCATATTCGCGATGCTTGTCTCAAACAAGTCCTGGGCACCGCGTTAAACATTCTCCATCCTGATTACGAGCTGGAAACTCGCTGCCCGATCTCTGGACGATTCGTCGGTCGTTACTAATTCAACGAGCTCGGGCAAACTTAAGCAAAACGACGGTAGTTCACGGACAATTGGTGGGGCGGGCGTTTCGAAAAACGTTTAGTGAGAAACGTCGATAATCGACGAAACGGCGCAAGATACCCATTTCGATGTACGGTGTTTCAGTTTTATGGCTTTCATGGCGGATAGGGAGGTGAACAGAGTCAGCGTCCTTGAAACTCGCTCGTTCTCACTATTTTTATAGTCGCTGGAATGGACGCGGCCTCTCTATTCTCTCTCTCTCTCTCTCTCTCTCTCTCTCTCTGATCGCGAATCATAAAGCGAAACGTATTTCGACGAACGAACTATGCAACTGGAGGAAAGATACAAGTTGACGGTTTCGCCGCGGAGAAGAAGCAATTGCACGTAAACAAACCTTGGTTGTTCCTTGGCTAATTTGACACGTACGACATCGTCAGAGTACCGGAGAGCAGTTTGTCAAGGGGGAAGAAACGTTGTCTGGATAAACAGTTGGGGGAAAAATAGACGAAAAAAGGATATAAAGATTTAGGCTACTTTGGGGCATTTGATCCTGGTAGGATCCTGATCGCTGGTGACACGTTGCTGCGCCAACACAAAGTAAGGTAAGCGCTTGTGGCGGTGGACTTACACCAGCCATTAGAGAAATGGATACACAAAACACGATCCTCGAAAGCTCCTGCTTCATTATCCCTTCCTACAGATACATTCTCCGACCTGACTTCTAGCATCCCATTGTTTAAGGCACGGGTCTGCTAGGTAGACGATGAAGTCACCGGTAGATCCAAGGCGAGATGCACTTGTCTATCTGTATCCTCTCCTTCCATTCTTCTCTTTCCTTCTTTCCTTCGGTTACAGCATCGCAGACCTATTTGTATCGGGCACGACTGTTGACTCTTCTATCGAAGTATCCAACAGCTGATAAGATAATTAAAAGCGTTTATCGTCGAGTATTTCATTCTGACTTCCGGTTAATGTCAATTATTTGAAGTTTATACTCTTTATTATTTATAACACTTCTTTAACTCATTGAAAACGATGAGCAATTAAATCCGCCGTCCAATTACCACGAAATGACGAAACTCGTGACCTGGCTCCTTCCGAATGCAAGCTCAAACTAGTTTTCTAAAGCTTGCTCCCAGTCAAAAATAACTCACATCCGCGTCCGTGTCGTAAAACAAATTCACTAGCTGCGGTAAGAAAATTCAATCGAAGAACTCTCGTTCTCATACTCTGCCCGACAAAATACATTCTAAGGGAGATTGGTAAAATTTTGACCGATGCGCGTTGAATTCAAATCGTGCCGTTTCTATCAGTCGCTGGTATCGGTTAATTTACGGAAGAATTCGAGAAACGAAGTAATTGAAGGTTTTCACGAACGCAAATCGAGTCTGGCTGGCGCGCGGCGCGAAATAAGCCCAGGTAATTCGCTTGCCAAAAATGAGCAGCCTCCTGGCTATTTGCACGGCAAACAATATAACGCGAAGATAATTTAATTTGCAGTAAAAGGATTGGAACCGCCTGGTTCTTGGCTCTGCTCATTTTTGATGAAAATTTGGCGGTACGTCGACTGTATCATCGAATACGGCAGTTAAGAGACGAAAGTTCGACAAGAAAGGAAAGCTTGGCGAAAGGTTACACAGCCAGACGTTTTGAAATACGCGTTTCAAGCGATGCCTACTCGACGAAACTCGGCATTTATCACTCGTTTCACCGAGACGAGCGAAATAATTAATTTCCATGCCATTAATTTTGCAAAGTATCCTTGTAATCTCATGCGCGCGCAAACTATTTCGTATTCCATAATTCCACGCGGTAAACATCTCATAATGGCTGGGGTCGCAAATTCGCCGCGAAATCGAAATCACAGCCGTGACTACGCACCCGTCGATTTACGTTTATTAAAAAATGTTAGAACGACGAATCGCCGATACGACAAGGCTAGTGAAGTCTAATAAGGTTGCAGGTGCATGACAAACATCACGATTGTTAAGGACTTGCGTAGGATGGTTGATCGTGAGATTTATTAGACGACGTTGCTCGCTGTTGAAACCGTCAAATATATTTAAAACGTTAAATAAATAAGTACAGATAATGTTCGCAAAGACGCTCGTACTAACGCATTCGCTAAGACAGTGTATGTTACGTTGTGCGACACTCTACCTCGACCAGGCCACACACCGCGGGCAAAATGGCAACCAGATGTCCGCACGTCCTTACGGCATAGCCTCAATAGCCTTAAGGACCTATCATAAATCTCAGGCATTTTCTAGCTAAAGTCCTTTAAACCGTACAAACATCTTTTTACTGATTCGTTTCCAAAGCCTATTGTTTATTGCGGGAAGACACGGGAAAGTTAGTTTTTCTCACGTACGATACTTTGCACTAGCAAATATCTATCGAGGGCGGCTAAGACCCTTCCTAGTCCATCAAGCTTCTTTTATCCAATCAGAAGCAAGTCTACTGCCCTCACTTTCCTAACCAAAATTGTCATGAACAAATCCGATGGTCCCTTGCTTTAGACGCACCCATCACTAGCTTTCCTCCGACACAGCATCGCCACTTTAACTTACTTATTCTTCACCGTTAGAATAGTCAACATGTCATTACCGGATTTCTATCCTTAAATCAATCACTTATTTAACTTATACATACGCATCAGTGTAACTATCTTCTATATAAAGTTGTCGGAATAAACATTAATTTATACCTGTTAATTCAGTGTAAATTCAGTTGAACCACCCCTATTGTCGTAACAGAAATCAGGGGATCGATCATTTCGTGGCGTCGATTATCTAATCGTAACGGGAATTTACGACTCCCGTTGACGTGCCTTCTCGCGATCGCGTCTCTCCGCGAATGGTCGAATAAACAGTGTATAAGTCGCAAAATAAGATCGCTGATAACTCGTTGATAACTGATAGACTCTGAACTGCTTACGATCGCATCCAAAAATTCGAATTCGTCTTTGTTCGACGGTGCGCGTATTGGCGACATTGTTTTGCCCGGTTTATTTGTCATTGCATTACGTGTTTCTTAACGATATTGATACTCCGAGGCAAAACAACAACATGATCTGAATTGTCCTCTAGCTGGTGTGCCACTACACGATCGCGACGAGTAGCGAACGAAGACTGGAAAAACACGATGAGTCCACTTCTGTTAATCCTCTAATTTTTATGATATTTGTTGATTAACCCTTAGAGTGCTATGGATGCATATATGCGTCTGGCGAAAGTCATCGCTGTGGACTAAGGACGCATATATGCGTTTGTCAATTTTTCCGAGTACCTACGCAGAAGTAGTACTATTACGGTTTGTGTGAGATAAATATAAATGCATTTCAATGTTAATGCCGCGTTCGAAGAAACTATCTTTTCTTTTTTTTTTTTTTTTTTTTTAATNTTACGGTTTGTGTGAGATAAATATAAATGCATTTCAATGTTAATGCCGCGTTCGAAGAAACTATCTTTTCTTTTTTTTTTTTTTTTTTTTATTTAATACTTTGCATTCACAATTTGTCCAATTTGGACATTTGGTAGAATAATCGTGCCGGCACGACACAATTATCAAGAAGAAAATGTGTTGTTTGTGTGAAAAATAAGAGAAGGAACGACAGAAAATGCGATGTCGGATTATGTATCGATGATTGTTTTGAAATTTTTCACGCACAACTGAATTATTAACTTGTGTTATATTTACTAAATTCAGTTTTCTAGTTTATTGTTTTCTAGTTTACTACCCAAATTCCAGTTTATTGTAAATTTCAATGTCTATAATAAATAATTAATACTAAAAAATAACGCTCTTGAATCATTTAATCTCGTGCAAAAGAATTACGATAACTTATTACGATTTGCGCTTTGAATAGTCGATCAACAGAGTTCAGTATAGCGAAAAAGTATTCAGTCCACAGCGATCGTCAGCGCTGGCAGCGTGCCGTCCGTACGGATGGCATAGGCTTCGAGTATTCAGCACCCTAAGGGTTAAAGATGGTCGCTTTGACTTAATACAATTAAAAAGGCGAATGATTTGTTACGTCCAGAGATACGATTCTTGTATAGAGTGTTTTTTAAATGTCAGAAAAGCCGTGAAGCGCGACTTACCCTGGCTTTCTCCTACGTTTTTCAAGTAATAAAACTAGAAAAAAGTGAGAAGGAAAGTTGCAACGTAGAAACATGTTGGAATAAATATGTGGGAGAAAATGTGTAAAGAACTCTTGTCACGGATAAGCGACGAGGCGATGCTCCTTTCGTCGCTCTCTAATTACGTAAAGACCTTTTGGTATCGTGTCGGCGAGCTGGCGACTCCGGCCTCAAGTTCAAAGCGTCGATTCACAAACAACCATCGCTGGAAGGGTAGACGCGATTTAACTTTGACTCGCCAGGTGTAAGGGAGAGAAGCAACTAAGATGGAGCAGTCCGTGTGTCAAAAATAGGAACTCATCGAGGATTCGAACGACGCAAGTTTCGAACAAATTGCAAAGTCAAAGCGAGCGGTAGCTGGCTACGCTCCTCTTACGCTCCGGACCAACAGGGTGAAACGTAGGAGAGAAGATTCAAAAACGAGTTATGCAAATTCAATGCGCGCTTATACGAAGCTTCGTGACTTTGCAGAACGAAGAATCGTCAAATTCTCCTCCTCGTTCAAATTCTCCCGTATTCAGTGCGCAATTTTAGACACTCGAAATTATTCTGTCCGATTTCAACGGTAATTAATTTCGCTGCGAACAAGACAAGGAATAAATTGCCCTTCTAAATAGCTGGCAAACCTTCGACAAACGGGGTAAACGTAGTTAATCGAATCTTTTGATATGTCAGAGGACGTGTTGCAGTCAATTACGCAGGTAAACACGACGGAAAATCATCGCGGAGACTATGATCGGGTCAGCAGCTGTTTGGCAATTATGAACTCGTCGGCTCGAGTACTAATGAATGAAATTGACGTGGCCGCACAAACGAAGCAGCAACGCACAAGTTAAGCAGAAAGGACGCGTGCCACTGTTGGAC
Source organism: Bombus pyrosoma (assembly GCF_014825855.1). Classification (NCBI taxonomy): domain Eukaryota; kingdom Metazoa; phylum Arthropoda; class Insecta; order Hymenoptera; family Apidae; genus Bombus; species Bombus pyrosoma. The sequence continues at coordinate 4,092,602 of NC_057770.1, read as the reverse complement.
CACGTGCGCGTACGTTGATCAGGTTAAGGCAGCGAGTTATCATCGGGAAAGTTTGATATTTAAGTTAACGGAGAGTTGACGCGTCTGATGGTATCGAGCAATTTCTGCAAAAGTTTCGTAGGTCGTAACAACGTCCTAACCAGATCCCAGTCTGCCCGTTCGTGCATCCGTTGCTACAAGAAACTAAGGAAAACAGTGCGCACTCCTTCGACAACCGTGAAAACGAAGGGGACAAGTATCGACGAGGACAAAGGTGACGTGCACGCATCGACAACCGCGATACGATACTGCAACGTCGATGAAAGACAAACTTTTGCAGAGACAAATTAATGTTTCCTTAACATACGTAAAGTAAAGTTGGGCTGTTCGCTGACAGATAAGCGACCATATTGAGATGAATTTTTCCGCAAACATCCCTCCGAACGATATTTCCTTGACATTTGCTTTAACGCATCACGGCGTGTTCAATTTGTATCTATTTTGAAATTTAAATATGAATTTTCGAATAGACGTTTGGAATGGAAATTTTGAAAGGAAATTTCCTGCAAATAGATAGGTTATTTTCAAATTCGTTGAAACTCGGTATAGCTGAATGATCGATTTCAATGTCCTTCGATTATCCTATTCGCCGTCAAAGTATACTTTGGGCATATTTGAGGGATTCGATGTCTCGATACAGATTGAACATCGCGATTCATTTCCGACCGATTAAGCACTTACGGAAATGGAACGCGATTGGTATTCGGTCTCCGGCCTCTCCTACAAGTTAAATTCGCGATTAAGAACGGCTTTCGCGTCAATAACGGGAGCATCGAGCGTGACATTTTCTCCCCGTGCCGAGATAATGGCAAATCGAGTGTGTCCGCAACATTTTCGACCCAACCTGTCAGCCTTTCTTCCCCATGGTCTCATCGATTTTTCAACGGCCCCCTTTCACTCGATACTCGTGCCACGAATTTTCCATCGTATTGTCATCAGCCGTGCGTAAATCGTGTACGTACGTGCGTCCCCTGCAGCATAGAAGCTGCTCTATTTCTCGTGCGCTCGTCTATCTCGCGAAATTTCACCCAAAATAATTCGTGAAAATGGAAAATCAGCGGTTTCAAGACCGAGATATCTTGAACGGAATACGGAAGGACGTGGCGGTCGTGTGGTCGTTAAGGGATGATATTGGAATCGAAGCTGCCGTCATTCGCAATAGGTACGCGTTTCAGTTTGCATTACCGATTCCATGGGGAATTTATGGGACGACACGTGGAGAACTTGCAACCTCTAGAAAAGTCCGCGAGTTCGCGACACGAGCACCGCTACGTTCTGGAAATATCTGGCCGAAGCGAAGGTTGAAAGCATCGCGTGTTGAAGAGAAAGACGGGGCGCGGCTGAAAGAGAACATTTCAACGATCGAAAGGAAGAACGTTTCGAGGCAACGGCGAGACAGCTGCCGCTAGATCCGAGAGATTTTTCACGCGTCGTGTGATTACAATAGATGACTCGCTTTCAACGAATCGGTCGACGACGATAGATACATCTGGTGACTTAAACGATCGCGTTATCGCCGATTGAGCACACGCTTCAAGCGCGTTTGCGTAAGTTCTTGGAAATGTCTTACTTACGAAGTAAAGTGCAGCTTGGTAAAAAGAATCCGATGAAAATTCAACCTCTTTTCTACTTTCTAGGTGATTTTCGTCGAAGACGAACAGCTGACGATGGAACCAGGAAAATGTACGATATCGCACGTGTGATTCGGAGGTTACAAAAATCTATTCGAAATACAAAAAACTATTTATTTAGCGCAGACACGAGAATAGACTTTGAGTAGCAACGGTGAAATATAATTTTCGCAATTTTTCATTTTTAGCCTCTGAAATTTCTCTTTCACGATTCTGACGTTCTTCTACCACCGAACCGAATTACATCGATTGCGAATTGTGACATTTTTAAAACACGTACGCTGTATGTCGATGGCAGCGAGTTTAACGCGCGAAGTAATAAACATTCGATTAACGTAGTAGAACAGAAGACCGCTTCTTCGAGCTGACGACAATCTTGTACGCGTTGGTGGACGATTATGAAAAACGCGACGAGGAAAAGAGTAACAGCCAAGCAGTGGAAGCGCGCGTTTTAATTAAAAGGAACGTTCTCCAAAACGGGACGGACAGTTCTTCCATGCTTCTGTCACGGCTCTTCGCACTCTGATTAATCATTTTACGTACACGCTTTCAGCATGGTCGATTGGTGCTCTAAAGCGACTGGATTATCAGCGTAAAGAGTGTCCGGGAATCTTATGCAGCGTTGCATTTACTTATTCGAACGAAATTATCGGAAGAAATAGTGGAAGGAAAAGAGAAGACGAAAAATAGGAACGTCCATTGAACGTCGACTATCGACCAAACTTCGACGCGACACCTTGCAGAAAATTAAATACGATGGGGAAGAAGCGAGCGTTTTTTAAAATATGTACCGACGATCTACGCGAAGAATTCATCGCGTATGACGCGTGTTTATTCCTTAAGTGAAAATAAATAAGAAACTCGCCGAGCAAAGAGCTTTCTATTCGAGAGAAAATGAATTTCCGGCGAGGAGGAACGCCTCGCTCGAGAAGATTAACACACAGCTCCTTTTTCGTGAGTAAATTTTTCTTTAACCGTGTAATCACGCGTTTCGCTTTTATGGCCTGTCCACGAGAGTAGGTGTTAGGTACGATCACACTATTACCCCGTAATTGGTTGCCATTACGTGAAATTTATGCGACCGCTTGTTGAATTAGGGTGGGAAGGTTACGTCGACCGCCATTTGCATATCCCAAGCCACCAATCGAAGGAAAGGAAAAAAAAAAAAAAAGAAGAGCGCCGCTAGCTTTTGTGATCTTATACCGTTACAAAGACGAAACATGATCAAAACCGTCGACTATTAATCTCTATCTTTACAAGGAACGTTATTGGAAATTCTGTCGTGGCGGAAGAGAAACTCAACACAAGAGTGGTTCCATCGACATGCTTACAAGTACAAATTGTCAGATACTCCGTTTCATTTATAACCGGGTAAAATGTCACGCGAACTTACACATCTCTCGAAAGTTTGGTAAATCATTGACTTTCTATTGTACCTTTGACTTTTCGATAGAAAAATGCCGGGCTTTCGGCGAGTTATTGCGATCGCGTGTGATCGGTCACTGCGCCACGATCGCGTCTCTTCTTCCCTCGCTATTATTATACGATATACTTGAGCGTCATAATAAATACTTCATTTCTTTGATCTTCTCTCTTTGACATATTGTTCTTTCGATTCAGTAAAAAGGAAATTAGTCTAGATTCGATAAATTTACCGACTGCGGGAAGAGGAATAAAGGGGATACGATACGAATAGATAAAAATGAGTTTCGTCGGATGGCAAATATTTACTTTGACGACGCATCGATTATTTCTCAATTGTTGTGCAACCTGAGAAAAATAGTCATTCCGATTCGGTGTTCGATACGTCGGAGGAAAGATCGTGTCAACGTGAGGATTTCGGTACCCTCGGAGGATGGACACTGTACGTGTTCGTCCGATACCATTTAAATGGTTTCACAAATCCGAAGATCGAGTGAAAATCAATGGTACGAAAGTGGTCGTGCTCGAGTGCAATCGACGATGATCTAGCAACGGCCGATGAAACACTCGACTTGCCACTTACCTTATTAAAGCTATTTTAACTGACGCAAAACACGACACTATTTACGTCCTTATTTCTCAGGAAATTTAACAGAGCGCGACTCGTTACGTAAATAAGAGCGGATACCTGAGCGACAAGCGCTCACGGCTCTCAGTCCCGTTAATTGATAAAAAATTGATATTCACTCTCTCGATTAAATTAAAATGGAAAGATTCAGTCGGCTTATCCAGTGACAAAGAAAACGAAACGAGAGAGAGAAAATATGCTTTTTAATCCGTAGCCGCTATTTATGTACGCGGGGAAAACATAGTTGTCACGGGTAGAGCAAGAAAACAGCCGCTGTAAAAGAATTTAATATCGTGGCCATCCCGGTTAATCGGGAAGATCGAGTTTAAAAGAATGGGCAGAAAATAAGCCGTGTAAACAGCGGAATGTTGTCCCTGCCCTGTATATCGTGCACGATGTTGCGCAAACAACAGGCAACGTAAAAACGGGTTTTTAGGTTTTCCCTAGCGTCTATCGAGGGCTCGACAGCCTGACGTATTTATACCCAGGCGGCTGGTTCGCCAGATAATAGAAGCAAAATGAGGATTCAAGACGAATTACGAGGATATCGATCAAACGTATGGCCGGATTTCATCTCGTAGCCCGATAGCCAGCTTTTTCCACGATGGCGCGGCGCGGCGATTTTAAACAATCACTCCGGCGAGCGCGATATTTACGCGTCGTCCGGCGGCTTGCTCCTACACGATCGGTTATTTATAAAACCATTCACGATAATCAATAACCTATGCCGTTCTCTCCCCTTGCAAGGCGAAAATTCACCAACACCTCGGAACACTTGTGCAAAACCTCCTCTCGCATGAAGAGAGGAGAAAAAACGAGAGGGAAGAGAAAAAGCAAGAGAGCTAGAGAGAAAGAGAGATATATAGAGAGAAAGAGAGAGAATCGAGGGGTGACGAATACATATTTATCGAAGCCTAACGACGCGACGGACGAGCGCAATCCGGCAACACGATACGAAACACCGACGGTTCATCGTGGAACCTATTGAAAATTTCACGTCGTGCGAAATCCTCCTACGGTACGCTTAAATACCGTCGAGGGAAATGATTATTAAACAACCCCGAAGGTATTAAGGGAGGACGGTGATTTAAACTTCGTGCTCTGATTGCGGCGAACGCGGTTTAACGGGAAAAATATTCACATATCGCGAGTCAATTTATCATCCCAAATTTCCATACACGCGAAACTAGCAACGATTAATAATATTTCTGTGATATTGGGTGGACGATGAGTAGCTTTTTTAAAAGCATCGAACTCGTAAGCGAAGAGTCGTAAAAAGAAGCCGAGAGCAGACGAAAGGTACAACGATTCCTGTTTCGTCGAACATCAACCCCTTGCTATAGTTCTTTCGCCGATACGGCAACCTTCTTCTGGCTCGCGTGGCGAAACTTAGAAAGACAAACCGGCACGCAAATGACCAGCAAAAGTTTCGTATCGGGTGAAACTCTCTTCCTCTCTCTTTCTATGTCCGTTATCTCCCTTTTTCTACAGCGAAGCGACGGCACGTCGCGCCGAGCTGAACTTTGTTTCGTCGCGAAACGGAATACAGACTCCCGCGACCGGCCAACCGAAAAGTACCTGCTCTTTCTGTACCGTTAATCCGGTCGCGCGGCATGAAGACCGCGCACGAGCGACACGCAAGAATAGTTGGTTACAGGAATTCTCCTAACGAGACAAGACGGGGCGAGCATTATTTCCTGTCAGCGAAAAATATCCCAAGCCGTAACAATGAAATATCTATTCTGCGTCGCGCTCGGGATACTCATGGCCGTGTGCATCATCCCTAAAGCATAACGAAGCGAAAATGAAACACAGCAAGATGTTAGCTCGTTTTTCTTCTATTTTCTCCTATTTTCCATGTGTTCCTTTTTCGCCGCTTCCGGTTCTCTTCGTGTACTCGCTTTTTACTTCGTCATCGTGAAAAGATCGTCGTGCGAAAGTAACGATGAATTTAGAACGAATTACGAGTCTAAATTCTTCGTGCAGTTTCGTTACGAGGAAAGAGGAAACTAGACGATCGGAACGTACTGAAAGCTCGCGTATCTTCCACGATATGCCCCTTTACGTTTCGTTTCAACGTTAGGTATATCGTTCGAAGAGAAGAGACGCTCATCTTTTTATCGCGATCATCATTTTGACCAAAGTGCCTTTCTTATTTCTATTATGTCGTATCGTTATTTGTCTCGCGGATAAAAAGGAACGAAATAAACCGGTTTTATCGCGTCGATACGTCGTGAATATGGATCGCGCTCTCGACGAAGAAAGTGCCATCCCCGTAGAATTAAATCGCTGCAACGTTTAAGAAACTTTCTGATCAGTCTGCGATAATTCGATCGATCGGTTGCAGAAAACCGTTTCATCGTGCAAACAAACTGTTAACTCTACGTTAACTAACCTGAATTCTATTTGCGATTTCTTTTTCTACGGCCGTGTATTTATAACCGATAAGAGTAAGAACGTTCACGTAAGAAAGTTAGGCGGCCGATCAAAGAGAGGTGAGCCCCTTTTCTTCTACGGGCCAATCGAAGAAAAACCAATACCTTTAACCGATCGACTAAATACTTCAACTTTTCGATGAGTTCTGTTCCCTTCATTTTCCATTAATTTAACTTTTCGCCGGAAGCCAAGAGCGTCGAACGCAGGCCACTGAGACGCAAACTGCCTACTTCAGGCAAATTGTAGAGGGATGGGCAACGAAACTTTCTGCCAATAATGTAACCATTCTCCGGCAAACTCGAGACAAATATTTCAATAATAACTGCCGCGTATATACGAGTCTGTACGTAAATCTTAATTAATGGACAACTCCCTTTTGATATAGAGCTAGTCACGCGGTATACGCGATGCCATAGAAATCATTAAACGAGGAGAGAAAAAAAGATCGGTCCCCACTGGTGAGGAAACGAGGTAAACCGTCTCTCGCCTAAGCGACACCTTCGTCAAAAGCAACCCTTTTTGAATTCGCTGGAAATCCGTCGTACAATCCCTTCTACGTTTCTTTGATCTTCGGCATACACGCACGCATACACGCGCGCATACACGCACGGAGGAAGTGCGGCTACACATAGAACGATTTTAATCATTTTACACGTAGTCCCGGCGTACGTGCATACAAAACACCCCTAACGAGACGAGAGTAAGCGGAAACCGCAAACTGCTCAAGGAACTACTTCATACGTACTCTGGAAAAAGTATCTGATTGCCTTTGGTGATACGGTGAAGATTCGATAGATTAAGACGTCAGGTTCTCGGGTCTCGTTGGACTATTTGAACGACTGAGCGACCGAGCCGCGAGGGAAATGAGAGCGATACGCGCGTACGATCGGAATCGGTGGGAGCATAGTCGATAAAAGGCGGTAGAATTATATCGCGAATGTCAAATGTCGAGTAAGAAGAGTACAAAAGGGTGGTTTTCTTTGAAAAACGAGGACACCGACTGAAGACGTATCTGGCTCCTACGATAATAATTTCCTCTCTAGAGTTCCCGGTTTTCTGCGTTTTTCTTTTCCTCTTTTTATAATTAATCGATAGCTGGTCGATGATTGCGCACAGCCCCATAACGAATCCCACGGAATTATGGAAGCGGACGTGTCATCGCGTTTAGATCAAACTTTGCTGAAACTTGACTCTCTTCCAATGGGAGGTGGTAGACGACAGACGCACGAATCGGATCGATTCGTCGATCGATCCTCGTGGACACACGAGGATATGCGAGCGTGACGAACAACAAGTTTCACCAAAAAACCATTCCGGCAACGCGTGCTTCCTTCTGCACGCCACTAAACCGCACAAAATCGTGAAAGAAAGTCGAGCGAAAGAACCAAAGATTATCAGACGAATGCCAGCTTTTCGCACTTCTAATCACGATGACCGAACGTTTTTCTATTTCGGACGGGCACACGGTGTCACACGGATCATCGATGAGCGAACAACCAGCGATAGGAAGCCACGCGAAACAGATTTATCTCGTTCCTGTGAGACACGATCTATCTTCGGGGAACACGTTTTCGTCCGGCAAACCACCAACCACGCTAAGGGCAACGAAACACCCGTGCAGCCGTGTAACCGAAGAAACGTCATAACAAAAATATGTGTATCGATATCTCGGCAATGATAATGAGTCTCGCGTACCTGAGATCGGTTGATCGGTGCTGCAGGGCGCGGCGGCATGGTCCCGTCGCAACACAGCGCCGTTCGACGAGCACTGAGCAGCTATTCTGCGCCAACGGGGTTGCGTCGACGTCGAAAAGACGTGAACGGTTGCCTCTCGCCCCTCGCGCTTACCCTCCTCCCACCACGTACTACCGACGCCACTCTTCAGGGTACTCTCACACGTATTACCCTCCCCCCTCTCTATCCCGCGTGCACACCCCTTCTCTTTGTCCTTCTTCCTCGTACAAGCTTGCATCCACTTGCATTCTTTCCTACTTCCTCTCGTTGTCTACGGCCTGTGTTACGTCCTCGAGGCTGCCACCCCCGTGGCACATGCGCGGAGAATCCTGTCCAACAAAACTCTTCTCTTGGAGCTGCCAGAATTGGGAAAAACGGGCCGAGGAAAAAGGAAGAGGCCACAGGGAAGGGGGGAGAAGATGCGCGCGGGGTGGTATTTTCTAAAAAACGTTCCCTTCCTTTTTACTTTTCCCTTTCACTCCTGCTTTCTCTGCCGCGATTCCTATTTCGTTCCTGCTACTTTCTTCTCTGTCTCTTCTTCCGCCTCATTTTCTCCTTTTGCCAACCTCTTTACTATTCACCCTTATCGCCTCGTTTTAACTTCATCTCCCCCCTTCTTCCTTTTCTATTCTTCTCTCCTGTTCTCTTCTTTTTCGGTATCATCGTTCCTCCTATTATTATTCACCTCGGTTCGCCTGGCGAGGCACCTCTTCGTTCTCGCCACCTCTTCGCTCGTTTCCTTTTTTCGTCCGGCATTGTCCGCCCCCTCGTGTCCGTTTTCCCAAACGGACGTTTTTTGTCCGGTGTCACGCTCGCATCGAAGTCCATCTCTCTAAAACGCGTGGCTGAACCACCCTTCTTTCTCTCTCGCTTCTCGTTAAGTTTAATTCGATGAATCTCCTGCTTGCTCGCACTCTCCTGGCTCCGGCAGGGATTTCCGGAGGCTTTTGTTGCGTGCCGAGGGGCCGCGAAGATTCGCTGCAGTTTTACCGCTTCCGTTTTCCCGCTTGTAGTCCTCCTCGTTTTTCCTTCTTCTCTCCTCGTCTCGTCGCTCCTTTCTCTATCGCTCCTGACGGTTACGCGCGCGCACTACCGCGCACTTGAAACGTAACTTTTAGCATGGCTTTTGGCTACACTTGGTAATCCTAAATGGCTTGACGTTTTTGTCTTAAGAACGGTCGCGTGTAGCTTTTATTCCTCGCCATTTACGTTCTGACTTCTTTCATCGAACAAACATGGTCACGCGGAGAAAATGGAACGCTTGTCAAACAACTATATTTCTTAAAATAATCCCACCGTAGGAAAATACCATGATGTAGATTTACGAATGTTTTACGATACAAACGATCGTTTATTTTATCAGAAACGATAACGCAGTAATCGTTGTCTAATTTTGTACGTGGAATAATCTAACGATAAGGCCTGATCAGAAATGACAGAAAACTGTCATAGATAATTGCAGCGATAAATCGGTATTAATACGCGTTGATGTCGACTTAAAGGAAGCGGCGTTAAAGGAGAAAATTTTTAAAGATAAACCTCTCAATTAGATCTACGTTCGTTCCAATACCATCGTCTTGTCGAAGCGTTACTATAATTTTTAGTATCGCTTTTGTCGCTTCCGCTAATAAATATTAGCCACGTTCTGTGATGATTGTTTCGTGAATCGAAGGCGCGCACAAGATGAATACCGCGGCTACGAAAATACAAGGGATAGGGGATGAAAAGAGTTTTATTCGAAGAGCTCGTCCGTGCGTACTTTTTTGCTCGTGATCATTCGGCCTGTTCTTTGTGTTACGGAATTTCGTCTAAACAAATACCGCTTTCCGACGATCTCCTCTTAGCAACTCGAGATACGAAACAATGCGATCGAGATAGGATTTACTATGGAGTTCGCCCGTTTCCCCTTTGTTTCGTACGAACATTTCACGAACTCGCGCCAATTTTTGCCTCCTGGACCGGAACGTTCGACTGGAAAGAAGAGAGAAACGCATCGCGAGGCCACTATCCCTTGCGAGCAACGTTTCCTTGATTTTAAGTGAATTCACCGGTGGTCCATTGACGACGAAACAACGAACGAACCCGGCTAACTTTAAATAGCTTTCAAAACTCTCCGCCACTACGAATTACTTTGTTTTAAATGATGAACAAAAGGCTGCCTTCTGGCTCACCATCGCTTCGTTCACTCTTTTCGTATCCTTTTTGTTCGACCTTGTTTTATTTAGCTTTTTTCCCCCCTCTTTGTTCCTTTCATAATCCGTAGTTTTCCTTTACAGCTTCGAGTTTTCCTACGCCATAATCGAGTAGAATGGTTCAATAGCTATCTCCGGACGATGTGAGGGAATCATCTATATACCAGTCGTCTATCCTATCCCTCCGTTTTCGTATGTTATAATCGAACATAAAGCTTCTGACGGTGGCGTATCTTCGCGATTGCTCGCTTCCTTTGCCGTGCTTCTCCGCCGATTTGTCATTTCATCCTGGTATTTTCACACCAATGTTGTCGAACGCAACTTTCGGTGTAATATTTCAGGCACGATATAAATCATAGGCAAAGGGAATAAAGGCGCCTTTCGATTCTTCTTCCCGTCTGTCACCGTCTTTACGTGAGAAGATTTTCCCCTAAAAGTGTCAACCATTTTCCAATTCCCCTTCAAGCATCTGCTCTATATTAAACTTTGATCTTCTCCGGCAAGATGAGAACTATCTTTGACAAGCTATGTTTCAGCGAAAATCAGTAGAATTCTGCTGTGTAAATCATTTTTCCATCTCCATTGAACGATCCGACAAGAGAACGTAAATGCTGGCAAACCGATATCAATTATTCGTATCGGCAAATACAATCACGTGCGACATGCGTGTCAAACTGTTTACGGAAATACTTAACTTATCGTTGGATTACCAAACGGACTAATCAACGTCTCTGTTAACTAATTAACTAATCTCTCAGTTAATTAAATTCGTTTTTCATTAATCGATTCTCTCTATCGAAGACAGGCACACTTGTCAAATATAAGCAATTCGTCGAGTCAAATCGTCGTCGGGAATGACGGATAAGTATTTCACGGGGAACAATGAATTTGACAGTGAGAATGATAAACAGCCGCGCACCGTTGCTACGAATATTCGATCGGCATTGCACGCCGACATGATTTAGGGCTGCCGGCGATCCTTACGAGCGACAATCGAAAGAGAACACGAGCCGAACGTTCTGTTAAAACGTACCACCTATAGCGATATCACGTCGTTGCAGCATTATATGCGAGAACACAAATCTCTATACATATTTATAGTCTCCTTGCATATCCGTAATTTCATTCAGTTTTGACATTTTTACCGAAATTAAACGATTCGCTACCGATGGAAATCGAAGATTAAATTTGTCTGGATCACTGTGGAAATTGGCTCTATAACGATATTTCTCTGTTTTAATATATGTACACAAGAATTATGTCGATCGAATTAACGTTCGGATGACGCGATGAATATTCAATGTGTCGGACGTTTTAAATTCGAGTTGTATTAATATTAAAAGCACGCATTCAGATGGAAACAATGAGTATTTTAAAGAGTTGGAAACGTGGAAGATATCAGTGATCGAAACGTATCAAATGGCGTGGAAAATATATATCTTTCGTCGTTGAAACATCATTGGACTGGAAATTGTTTGCAACCATGGAAAACCTATATAGGTACACGAAATCTCTTATCGTAGCATGGAAAATAAACTTTAACTATGTATATATCGACAAATTGTAAGGAGATATATTCTTTGGCGAGCGACGGTATCCAACGACGTGTCTCGTCATCCATTCCCGCCCCTTTTCACCAGCCCGCAACCCCACTTCATCGTCGTCCCGAGAATCTTTCAGAGCCACGTTTTCCATGAAAGGATTCCGCGACCCGGCTGCCAACGAATAACACTGTTGTACGATCGTGTCTCAGACATTGGGTGAAACTTATTTTCGAAGGGAAATCTTCGTATTCCATGGCTACCTCGAAGTTCGCGACGAATATCGATAAACCATCGTTTCTCGTTCGCTGGAAATCCATAAACGAATCCTACGCGAACAAAAAGTTTCAAGTTCCACGACGTACAAATATACGGAATTCGAGAGCTCTGATGAATCTTTTATTTCTCATGAAACATTTTTCTATCAGCTTCGGGTAAAACTCGAAGCTCAGGTTGCGAGAACAAAAAGGGGACAGAGGTATCGGAACAAATAAAATGAATTTCGATCTCACGGATATGTCTCCTTTCTTTTCCTTTCTTTCTTTTTCTTTTTTTTTTTTTTTTTTATAGGAAAATCTGTAGAATCAGCCATTTACTTCGTGCACTTTCTCTTGCAGATCTGTTCGACGACGCGGTAGCGATCACGTTGGATTACGAACAGTTAGAAACTCAGCGAATACGATTGTCTTCGAGCTAACGTTCCAGCTGTTCGCGCGAATTTTAATTACGTGCTGTACAACCGATTGGAACTGTATACCTTCGCGTAAACAGCTACGGAATATTTCATGCTGTTCCGCTGGAAACCGACCCACCGTGACTCGCATTTCCGATACGATTCTCATAATTACGTTGCCTCGTATACTTTTCCTTGCGCCATCAAAACCGATACCTCTCTTCCGTCATCGAGATGGATGTAGCAGCGAATTTTACATCCACCGCAGATAAAAGAAGGCAAACAGCCAGCGCGATATTTTTCGTTCGCGTTTTAGTGCGCGTTTTTCCTGAAAACGAGCAGCTTGACGTTTCATCCACTTTTCTGACGATACCGCGACGAGAGTACTTGAAAAATATCTCCTTATCGAACGTGTTTCGTCTCCTCTCGCGTTCACGTAACACGCGTATATACGCGCGAAGACGTATAACCCAGCATGATCGAAGGGACAGATGGAGTTAACGCCACGCCGCGTCGCGTCGCGTCGCGCCGCTAGCTTTTCATATCCACCCATTCCGTACTCCTATACTTTTTCCAACCTTAACCACTCATATTTCACATCGGATAAAAACGCATCATCCATCTCGAAAAGAAGCTGTAATTCCCTAGTGGACGCGATCTCTCGCCACGCTGATAACGTGCTCCTCCACGAGTTACGAGTTTCTATCGAATAGCAAATGCAAATAAGCTATCTACCACGGCTACGAAAACAAACGTCGAACTCGCAATCGGCCTTTCTCGTTTACGCGTATACATATGTACCGCGATCCACGAGCGTCGGTTTATCGTATGCGAATCTATCGCGCGCATACGATGCCGAGACGCGGCGCTGAAAAGTATGAGTCGAACGCGAGTTAGATAGCGATTCTGTTTGCTCCGATTGCCAGGTCAAAGTTCGCCAACTCACGCTACCATTGCTGCACATCTTACATATTTCACATATACGAATTCGTTGGACAAAGGGTGCGTGAACAGGCGGACTTTGCGTGGCCTTCGCTAGCCACCATTGAGTCGACGTTTTCCTAAGCAAGATACAACGACGTCGATCATCGTCTGAGACGTCAAGTTCCCCGCAGAAGAAACTCCATCTCCCACCCGGCTCATCGCGTCACATTTTTGTGCGAGCATAGGCTTCTAATCTTCGGTCGTGATAACGTCGACGTCGTTTTCTACCGCGATTTCCAACAGCGGCAAGTAGTAGTGTGTCGTTGACCATCGTGACGACCGCTCCACCTCGCTACCGAGGTCTATGCTCGAGTGTAGTCCTCTCCCGTCGACTTCTTTCTTTCCTTTTCTCTTTCTCTTCTCATCTTCTTATTTTACCATAAAAATTCTCCGAAGCGAAACTCGCTGAAAGAACTGCTCGCGAGATATTCCCTTCACGGATTATCAGATTTCCCATTCTGAGACACGATCTTCCGATTGATATTTAATACGAATCCACGCTTCTTTTCTATTCCTATCTCGTTATATCGGTAACCTTCCATTCTTCGGTCGAGAAAAGGGCGCACGGGTGATCAGGTGACATTCGTCGGATTAGAAATATCGTAATAGTGTCGCGTTGGTGAGAAGGTGAGCAAAAGGGCGAAGAAGTTGAAGAGGCAACCATGTACGCGAGATTGTTACTATTGAGATCCAGTAAACTTGGATGTATTCCAAGGAGATTGGCTTCGTCCTCTTCGGGGGCGAGGGTGCCCAAGCAAGCAGTACGTGCAATTTTTCTTATTTTCACCTTTCATTTCTTCGCGGCGAGTCGACGGGATCGATCGATCGGAGCCGGGACCGACCAGAAGAACGATTGGCCAACTTCTATGCCGTCGATTCAATTTTTAACGCGCTCGGCCGTCCGTGTTTTTAATCGAACGTTGCCACTCGAGGAAAGCTTTTGTGTCGTCTGCCGGTGTAATTAATAAAACAAGCAATCTGAAGTTACCTGGCGTGCGCGTCGGCAATTGTTTTTTCGAAATCTTGAAAAAGTTGTAGAAAAGGGGAAAGAGGCACGTGCAACGCTCGTGCAACGCAGAACGATAATAAAATATACATGTTATATCTCGAAAATATTTCGCAAACTTATGGAAAGCTTTTAGAAATATACGTATTGTGTTTGTTATACGAAACTTGAAATTTCATTAACATTATTACGAAGCTCGGCTACCACTATTGTATGGATAAAGTTTGAAACAAATCAGAAAATACAAGCTACATTTTCGCTGGTAAACGTTCAAATATTTTCAGAAGCCAGTGGTAGCTTTAAAAGTTATTCGTTAATTTTGTATGTAATTTTCTTATTGAGAAATCACCACCTCGCATCAAAACTTTCCACTGCGTTATGTCATTCGGTAATAATTTTCGCGACGAGATAATAACGAAAATTATTTACCGCTTATAGAATCGAAACAGAGCCATAAATAACGCGTTTAGATGCTACGTAATGCCATATATACAGTGGAAACCGCATTTCGATAATTTTTTGACAGCAAATAGCAACGGACCTGTTAAACGAGCTTTTAAATGCAAAATGCATTGTTCGATTGTAAAGATCGCCAGTTTAATTGCCTATAGTGCCATAAATGTAACGGCAACGTTATCACGAATACATAATACGAATGATATCTCCGTATACACATGCATGCCACGCAATCACCGGATTATAAATATCGTTCACATTTGCGCTCGTTGTACGAGTTCCAACATCCCGTTCTTCCTGTCTGACTTATGTACCTAATGTACGGTTCGATCGTGGAATATTTTCACGTTCTCTTGTCCATCGAAATTTCGCCAAACGTTTTTAGAAACGATGGATCGTCATACTGAACCGATGTATCGAATAAACGACCAACCATCATCGACTACAGCAATTATCGCGTGTACCGGGTGTTTACTTCTCATCAAAACAGTAAAGATAAGATGAAGTGGACTTTCCAAGGGAATCGTGATCCACCTTTCCTCCTCTACAACATCTAAGAGCCGATAAGAATCGTGTTTTATCAATTGCCACTGAATCACGATACAGCCACGATACGAGCAGCCTGGTAATGGGAAACGATCGTCGATAATTCGGATGGCGTGTACATTCTTGTGTATTTCAAGAACAAGATCGGTTCCATCGTCGCCCACCAAATGAGAATCGATGTTTTCGGTAGACCGTTAAATCAACAGGTCGAGCAAGATGACGATTCTTCAATGACATTTCTGAAAGGAGGTAAAACTTCGGGTATATGGAACGGTCGTTCGGCTTTCTATTCAGGAAAAATCCCTACTGTGGGAAAAACGATTCGAGAAAAAAGCGCTTGAGGGTGTCGTAAATTAGGGTAGAGAGGGTGGTTTCAACAATGAGCTCGAACTCATAAACTGTCTTGCCACTGAGACGCAGAGAATAGGCACTCTTTGTGAAGTAATTGATCCTTATGAACATTGAAGAAATGTACATTTACTAGAACAATTAATATCGTTTTAGTTTAGTTTAGTTTAGTTTAGTTTAGTTTGGAAGTCGTCGATGTTGATCAACGTCTAGGGACACGTATACATTCTAAGTTAAGATGCTACTGTTTTAATCGTAAGAGTCCTTATTACCGTATTTAGTCCTACAAATTACGATTCTATTTAATATATCGAAAGGATACGAATAAAGAATGTAGCAATTTTATTAGATCACGTAGCATCATAGATCCCGTTCGACGTAAGGAATTGCGAATTGATTATAGTTGAAAATGAATTGCGTCTTGGGAAGCGAAGATAAGAGAGCACGATGTGATTTATAACGCACAATCGGCAATCTCTGGCTTGCGAAACCAACGGAATCTGCGTCAGAACGAATCCGGAATCGACAATGCGTCACTGAAGAAAAGAAGAAAAATTTGCATAATCTTGGAGAATTTAAATGTCCGAATGAAAATAGAATCTCAAAACGAAACGCGGACTGGCTGAATAAATGTACATACATGTAAAAAGAAAAAACTGCTTATTTACCTACAGATATTTCCCAGTTTTTTTCTTTTTTTAATCTTTGCATTTCTTTACGTTAATTCGAAAAAATCCCTGAGCAGACGCGCAAAAATTCCTTCGACGTTTAATTCGGTGGTACACAAGTAATCAGAACTGTAATTTTATGTAACAGATAGAAATCGGTCCAGGAAGAGGTTACACGTGTACGCGTGGAAGTGTGTCGAGTGGCAATCGAATAGAAATTGGTAGCCGGGAATTTTTCGTTCTCGATTGAAGTGTTGCACACAAAGATAACAGCAAAGAACTCGAACGATCTTAAATACGATTGTGGATGACGCGGACAGCTTAAAAAAAGAAATTCAAAGATCGTCGGGATCTTTTATATAATTGCGTAAATTTCATCTGGTTACGCGTAAAAAAGAATAAAATAAAGCGCGTCTCATGCAACGAGGAATTAGGTAAAGTATAGATGCAAATTAACTCGATGCCGCGTCGTAGCTACGAAGCTGGCAAAAGGTATAGAAATCGTTCGAGGCTTTTCATTTGCAAATGGACAGATCTCTGCTTTAGATTTTAATGACTATCCTTGATGAATATCACGTCTTGAGATACACGTATTACATCGCGTATGTTTCAAAAAGAACGATACGGTTAGATTCTTGTTGCTTGAAATCCCTTCTGACGAGTTACACCGTAACCAAATGAAACGGATACAACCGACGTAAACAAAATCTTATCGTTAAAAAGATTGAAAAAAATTAATCAACATTGTAAGGGAAATCGAACAGACTTACACACGGATAATTGCAGGCGGTAGAGGGACCTCGTAAACCAACGATGTTCAACGAACGCAGCCAGCTGACGTATACAAGACGTTTGGTGGTGAAATTGGGCAGCGCCGTGATCACGAGGGAGGATGAACACGGACTGGCACTGGGTCGCTTAGCGTCCATAGTGGAACAGGTAGCCGAGTGTCAAAACGGAGGTCGTGAATGTATTATGGTAACTAGCGGTGCGGTTGCATTCGGCAAACAGAAGCTCGCCCAAGAACTGTTGATGTCCTTATCGATGAGGGAAACGCTGAGTCCTGGCGGACACATGAGAAAACGATCAGGTACAATTCTACATAATAATACGTCGATCGTTTACATTTATAAACGTGTGATCATGCTCGAAGGAAGAACGCTTATGACAAAAAATCTCTTTTCAGAGAAAAATATATTTACAGTTTGATAAGAATCTTTCTTTCGCACGTGTTTGTCTTTAAGCGTTCGTATCTGTCGCGAAATGAAATATCGAGTTGCATGTGAAAGCGAAGACATGGTCACATATTGAGAGACAATCTTTCATCATTCTTTGTACATAATATACTAATATATATATACTAACGGGAGATTAAGTTAGAGGCGCTTTTTTCCCAATAGTGAATTTAGTACGCTTCTCTACGTAATGGACTCGTTGGATGTGTCTCGGACGAAGTAAATCGATACTAACTTTTGTTCGATCGTGGAATTCATCGACCATTCTAATTCACTGTACAATTGCACAAAACGGAGAAACTTCATGAACGATTCGTTACAATAAAGGGCAATATATGCCGTTCGATGATAATATTATACCACAAATCGGATATCCGGCCGTAATTCAAGCCGAGACCGATCGTTTCAACGTGAATTTTCTTCTCAGAATATTATCAGCCAACTACAAATGAGGGTATACGTTCACCGCGATTGTACTTTACTTCATTCGTAATCCTTTATATCTCGCGCGCTAATGAGTCTCGATTATGGCAAAAATGTATTCGGATTTGGTTAAGTTACCATATTTTTTCGCTCGTATATCTCGCGAGCTCATCTCCGTACTTAATTCATTCTTTATTAATTAATCCCAATTACGCGAGTCGCCGATGTGAGTCACACGAAACGCGAGAATAATAATGCCCTCTCGCGTTTTAGTCGTCCACGGTGAATCGATCGACCGAATAATACCAACGAGTTATGACGATTAAATTGCCTGAATATAAATTCTCTGCTTCGAGTGACAAACGTACAATCTCCTTGCTTGGTAAGAATTGCGCGATGCTTTTCCACATGAGCACAGTTGTCACAATTAATCCGGTAAGGATCGTACAGACGCACGCACGCACGTATGAAAACAGAAATTGAGAAAGAATACAAGGGACATTTAAAGCAAATTGCACGGTTATCATACGAACGTTAAGAACTTTGCGAACAAAAGGAATAAAATGCTAAATAAATTACGTTGCCCGAGAACCAGCTTATTTCCTTCCTTCCTCTAGAGGACGAACGACGTGTTTGCAATGTACATTAGGAGGAAACATTCCGCCTGTTATTTGCTTGTATTAACGGTGTAGTAGAGATATTTCTTTTTTCGCCAGCATTCACGTGACTGCCGTGTGAAAGAGGTCGATACAGGGGATCGTAAATTTCGTAGCAAATACGAATTGTAGACCATTGACGATGGGGACCCGTCGGAACATCCCCGAGGTACTTCCGGATATACAGGGGCTCCTCGGCAACTTGACAATGTCCGGTCTTCCTATGTAGGTTAAACTAACAACCGCGAGCCGCCCAATTCTTTTACTGGTAATACCTTCGAGATTCTATTTGCTCGGGAAAACATTCGCGGTAATTCCTCCTTTTGAGGAAAGCAGCGATCGAACGCGATAGACAGAAATTGCTTGGAAAATAACGCCGCCTTGTTTCTTGTTACTTCTACGGAAACGTTTGTGTGTCCAATAGTTGTCCACCTTCTCTGGCATTTCTAACTCGTTTTGGCAAGAAAAACACGTTAAAAAAGAATTGCAAAAGCATCGTAAATTATCAAGATATCGCTCTTATTTTATCCCGTTTCTAAATTCATAATAATACCGCGGTTCGTCCAAGATCAATTAACCGTTTCGTACCAATTAACAACTCACCAAAAAGAATTTATTGTATCGCATACCAAATTCTAAAAAGAGAAAAATTGCTGCACTCGAATCGCAATGTATCGATACGCGAGGATGAGCGGTCAACTGATTTTGGACGGACTCCAGAGAGTTATAAGAGCAGAAACCATTCACCTAACAGTGTCGTTTGTTGTACCACACACGATCTACTGGCCGCACATTGTAATTTCCATCTAATGTTCACGCAGGCACCCCTTTAGAACCTAGAGCAGCAGCCGCAGTGGGACAATCAGGCCTGATGTCGTTGTACGACGCCATGTTCGCCCAATATGGAGTGAAACTGGCCCAGGTATTAGTCACCAAGCCGGATTTCTACAACGAGGAAACTCGTAAGAATTTGTTCAGCACCCTGAGCGAATTACTTAGCTTGAACATCGTTCCTATAATCAATACCAACGACGCTGTCTCACCTCCACCACATGTTGACGAGGAAGTAGCCGGTAGTGGAGGAAGAAGAGGTATTTCCATCAAAGACAACGATTCCTTGGCCGCTATGCTGGCTGCTGAAATTCAGGCAGACTTATTAATCTTAATGAGCGACGTCGATGGCATTTACAATCTGCCTCCGTGGCATGATGGCGCTAAGATGCTGCATACATTTAGCATGGACCTTAGGGACACCATCAAGTTTGGACAAAAGTCGAAGGTCGGTACCGGTGGCATGGACGCGAAAGTTAATGCAGCGCTTTGGGCTCTGGATCGAGGTGTCTCCGTAGTGATCTGTAACGGAACTCAAGAGAAGGCTATAAAGAATATTCTGTCCGGAAGAAAGATCGGTACATTCTTCACACAGACGACCGAAACTTTCGCACCTGTAGAGGTTGTTGCCGAAGAAGGTAAAAGCTTTTTTACTTTCCAGCGAACTTTTATGCCTTTCGAGTGCTTTATGAAATAAAAGGAACAGGTCATCTAGGTAGCTTAGATAGCTCCCGTAAATGTTACTTTCGAATTTGCTTAAGGAATTTTAACATATTTAATCGGCGAGGCGTCAAACATGAAAAAGTGTTTGTCTGTTTCAAAGAAAAATAATTCGAGAAAGATGGTTACGTTTATGTACGCGATAGTTTTTTCGTGGAGAGATCGGTTAGTAGCGTCATTTTGTTCTACCGACTATAGCAATATAGGTCATCGATTATCGAATGTAGAAATGAAACGGCTTACGGCTGCTGGTATCGTGGCCATTGTACAATTATCCGCGACACGTACCGCACTCCCCTAAGATATAGAAAAATATCACATTATTCGGGGAAGTATATTCAAACCAAACAACTTTTAGTTAACATGGCCGGCCATTGAAAAAGTAAGTGAAAAGAAAAGTAGTTAAATATTCCTTTAACTCGAGAGCTTTTCCGAGCAAAGTCTCTTCTATCCTCGTTACTAGTTGGGGTAATTTTTACCAGCGTCGGATTCCATTAAAACTTATTTAATATATCCTTTGCGGTTCGACCGTTCGATTGCGAATAGCCAACGCGTTCGACCCTTGTATTTCTTTCAAGAATAATCAATTTTATCCATTCAACGGGCGTAGTTATGTACTTTCTTTCTTTTCCCTTACAATATTGAATTAAGGGGAAAAGGGAATTACGAAGGATGTAAAAGACATTTAAAAAGTAATCTCGGAAAACAAAACGTGCAGAGAATCGAGGTACATGAAAAGGAGAAACTACCGAACTACGTCAAATACTTTATGACGCCAAACTTCGTCTATAAATCAGATCCACTTGAGACGCAATTGCATCTAAAAGATTCTCAACGTGGGATCTGTAATATTAACCCCAATTTATGGAAGAAAATCTTCCTCAAACCCAAAAATAACAATTTCCAGCTCGCGCCGGGAGCCGAGTTCTGCAAGCCCTTCAACCAGAGGAACGAGCAAGCTGTATCAACACGTTGGCTGATCTCTTGGAATCCCGTCAAAGGGAAATTCTAAGTGCTAACGCGAAGGACCTCGAGGCAGCGGAGAAGAGTGGCTTGGCGAAAGCTTTGCTCTCCCGACTTTCCTTGACGCCTGCCAAATTGAAGTCTCTGAGCTCTGGTTTGCGGCAAATTGCCAACGACTCCTTAACGAACGTCGGTCGTGTGCTCAGGAGAACGAGACTGGCTGAAGGTCTCGAACTGAAGCAAATCACTGTTCCCATCGGTGTATTGCTAGTGATATTCGAATCGAGACCCGACAGTCTACCTCAGGTGGCGGCATTGGCAATGTCCAGCGCCAATGGTCTTCTTCTGAAAGGAGGCAAGGAAGCAGCCAACAGCAATCGGTATTTAATGGAGCTGGTAAAGGAGGCATTGAGTACCGTCGGCGCTGCAAACGCGATATCCCTTATCTCAACCAGAGAGGACGTTGGTGATCTGCTGTCGATGGGCAAGCACATAGACTTGGTGATTCCTCGAGGCAGCTCTGACCTCGTTCGTAGCATTCAGGAACAATCGAAGCATATCCCCGTGTTAGGTCACGCGGAAGGTATATGCCACGTGTACGTGGACAAGGATGCGGATCTGATGAAAGCTATGAAGATTATTAGGGACTCGAAATGTGATTACCCTGCCGCTTGTAACGCTATGGAGACGTTGCTTATTCATGAAAGCCATATGAAAAGTAGTTTCTTCACGGATGTATGCAACATGCTACAGAAGGAAGGAGTAAGGAGATTAGTGTGATACTGGAACATAGGAATTGTTGTTATTGGATTTACCTAAGTACTTGACATTTTAGGTGAAAGTAAATTCCGGGCCCAGACTGAGAGAACAACTGACGTTCGGGCCACCAGCTGCGAAAAGCATGAAGACCGAGTATGGAGCCCTTGAATGCGCGATCGAGGTCGTGACAGACATCGACGATGCTATAAATCATATTCACAAATACGGCAGCGGGCACACAGATGTCATCGTTACCGAGAACAGCCAAAGTGCCACTCACTTCGAAAGGGAAGTCGACAGTGCCTGCGTTTTCCACAATGCCAGTACCCGATTCTCCGATGGGTACAGATTCGGCTTGGGTGCCGAGGTGAGCCGTTGACATTGAAACTTCAGGAATTAAAAAATTTACGCGTGGAAAAATTTTACAATTATAAAATTTTAAAGCTTACATATTTAAATATTTACATATTTAAAAATTTAATAATTCAAACATTTAAAAAATTCAAACTCTTTAAAATTCAACTTTGAAATTTCAACAAAATATCAATTTCTTACTATTTTAAGGTCGGTATTTCCACCGCGCGAATTCATGCACGTGGCCCGGTGGGAGTGGACGGGCTGTTGACCACAAAGTGGGTGTTACAAGGTGATGGCCATGCAGCTGCTGATTTTGCAGAGGGTGGTGACAAAGTTTGGTTGCATCAATCTTTACCCATCAACGAATCTGCATGAATTAAATCCGAACAATCTGAAGATGTCGGAATCTTCGCTTCTGCGACACGGAGGATTTTACATCAAGGAGGGAAAGATCAAAGGACCGGCATATTTTTATTCACAAAACAATTTAAATTGCGACCAACTAACATCTTTTTCTCCTCTCTTCAATCACTCGTCGCTAAATGTTCACAGATAGTTAAAAATTTAACGAAGTGGAGACGTAGAAAGTTCCACAAGTCATAATGGCATCTGTCTTCCACGAAGATCTTCCTATTTGATAAAAACATCATTACTGTTAGATCATTGTTATTTTAACATAATTACAACGCTGTCAAAATAATTAAAATTAATAAAAATACGGCAATCTTTATAGAATAGTTGTTGTAAAGTGCTGCTTTTATTAGATGAATGTCTAGTTTCGTCTTGGAGCAAGTATCATTCGCAAAAGTTATTGCCGTAACAAAATATATTACTGTCCGTCACAATATAGCTTTCGTCTTTTTTCTCAACGAACCAAAGAATATTAATACCTGGCGACAAATAAAAGCAATGTATCACATACAACTAATATCGTCAATCAATTTGTACTTGTATTCTATATTTTATTACCTCGTTACTCTTCCTTCTGATTATGAGAGAATTAAAAGGTACAAAAAAAGAAAGGAAATAGAAAATCAATTCTTATCGGAAAAGAAACATCCACTTGATTACTCTGGAAAGTTATCGTGAAACTTATTAAATAAAGTAAAATCTCAACAGAGACCCTCTTGTCCTCAGTTACTTCGGTGTTTGTAAAAGTGAAGTCGTCCGGTTATATTCGAAACTCCTCGACCGACTATCAACTGGTAAACTTGCATTTATTCGTTTTAAGTTACCTCAACCATTAATAACCGTAAGACGCCAATTAAGAATTCTTCAACTACCGAAATTTAAACATTTCAATCGATAAAAACATGTAAAGCAAAATCGTTCTCGAATGTAACGTTCGACATAAATAAGGAGAAATATCTTTCAGTAATTGCGTATGATTGTGTTTATCGACAATGACGTAAAACTACAATCGCACATCAAACTAAGTACAAAGTCCAATCTAAATAATTACAAGAATAATTTTACGAGTAGTTGAAGAACCTATAAATTTGTATTCTGTTGTCAGCAGTAAATATTTTTTAACATTATACTTTAGATTTAGACTGATTTAGATAACCACTATAATAATACTTTCTAGATGTGATTATCATATGATACTACTTGAGGAACAAATGATAAAAATATACGTTTATTACTTCTCTTATAGTACAAAAATGAAGTCTTCCTGTATGCGGCGATAAAGTAGTCTTCCTGAATTCGTTTGTCTTCAAATTATTCTTTATTCCATCAAGTCTTTTTACATGTTTTCAGGAGCCCACAATTTGAACGTTCGATCGTACGAACTAGTCCCGATGAATTTATGATCGGGAGAAATATCGACGGACATAACTTTACCATCGTGACCTGGTAACGTTTTAAGTGGTTGCCAGGTTTTATTTGACCATATTTTCGCAGTATTGTCGTACGATGCTGTGACTAGGTATTGTCCTTCTATTCTTTGGTATTTCACGTCTGATAGTAAATTTGTGTGCGCAGGTATCGTATACACGCAAGATCTCTTTCGTAAATCCCATATCTTAGAAGTATTATCTTCGCTCGCTGTTGCTATGTGAAATCCATTCGGGGAGAAATCGATACCAAAGATAGATTTTAAATGACCTTCCATAAACATAATGCACCGTCCTGTGCGAAGATCCCACACTCGACCGAAAGAGTCATGACCACCTGTGGCGCTTACACTACCGTCGCCCTGAAAACTATAGACCAACATTGTTTTGAACACGTTGTTTTTTATCATTGAAAACATATACAATTTTAGGTATGTTACCTAATACAATGCACAGCTCTGGCATGACCTTCCTGATGTAAGACTTCTGCTTGCTGTTCCAAGTCCCAAAGTCTCCAAGATGCGTCATAGCAACATGTCCCAAGAAATCTGCCAGATGGATGAAATGCTAGCCTTGAAACTCTGTGCGGTTCATGTCCTTCGACTTCAGCTAAGGGTTCCTCCCCAGATCCACCACTCCACAACTTTACTGTTCCTATATACACAGTGAATATTAGAATAGTATTTACCATATATATCATAAAATTTTGGTACAATAAATATACCATCCGAAGCGCAAGATGCTAACACACAAGTCTGTCCAGATTTTTCTCCTACCACCTCTTCAGTAATAGTAGCTTTTGGATGAAAAACAATGCAGCCAACATTACAAGTGTGTCCTTTAAGTGTTCTTAACAAAGTACAGTCAGGTACAGACCATATTTTACACAAGCCTGACCATGAAGCTGTAGCGAGCAATTTGGAATTTGGACTGAACTGACAGAAAGAAATTGGCCTAGTATCTCCAATTTGAGAACAGTAAATTGTCAAAGCTTGTAACTTTTTCAGAAGCTCTTGACGGCGTGCTGTACGCGTAGCTGTTGGTAACTCCAAATCCTGCCTTGCCTTACCCAATCTCGCCTTTGCTCTGGGCAATGAATACGCTATTGAATAAATAAAAATATCACACAGATAAACAATAAAAGACAAAAAGACTAGAAACAGTATATTTTAGGCTCACTAGCAATCCAAGAACGTGCTATTTGGAGTGAGTCTGGCCCTTCATGATACCATGTTGTTTCTGTGTCTCTCTCAATTGGATGGGATGGTTTCTCCTCCTCTTCGTGTTTCTTTTTAATTGCATCTTCACCCAAATTAGCCAATAATTCCCTCAGTCTTGTTCTCCTATCTGCAGGTCCTTCACCAAAAAGACAAATAGGCTCATCCAATTGTCTCAAATTTTTCTTTACTTCGGAATCATCAGTAGACACGTTGATTTGACGAGCTTTCTTTCTACGTTCAAATTCTTCTAAGAGAGCTTGTCTATCTTTAGACATTTCATCTTCAAGTTCCATATATTCGTTTGATATGTGAATGTTTCCCAAAGTAGCTGTAGCATTGGCATTATCTCCCAAATTTGTGGTATTTTTTTCTTCTTCGGAAGATTCAGCCACAGCAACCAATCTAGCACGCTCCGCTTCTTCGAGGGATCCATAATGAACAGTCTTTTGCTTCTTAACATAAACCAAATCTTCGTCATCTGACATTTTAGACAATTACTTATTATAGGCAGAAGCTGTAGAAAACAATACAAAATTAATAATACTATATGGTATCTTAACCTCGTAAAATAATTTAAATATAATCTATATTACACAGAAAGTGTACGGAATTATGCTTCTAAGGTATGATGTTTTATGTAGGTTAAACAGAAATTATACACTAGAATAAATGCAATAATAGCTAGAACTTATTAGCACCTATTAACTGTCAAGCGACACTATATACTTCAAATGATTCAAACACGAACATATCCAAGATAAGAAACAACAATCGATAACATTTCTTTTCGTTCAAATCGACTTGTATCGAGATATCGATATTCAAATGACTGCAGCTTTCTTATAGTTAGTTATAAATTTATACATATAATTTATATACACATAGTCATAAATTTATATAAAATTTTGATGAAGAATAATGGGAATATAAGCGGTACATAACACGGAAATGGGAATCTTTGAACTAACCTAAAATTTAAGAACAAATATTCTGATTGGTTAAACGCGTAGGGTATAAAATTATAAGAATACTTTATTTATAAATATTTATACTTACCTAAGTAATTCCGTGTAGTATAATAATATCGGAAATTAAAGTACATATGTATTAAATGACACAAACTGATGAACATATAAATGAAGACATAAAGAAGTCTCTCGGGAAAGCACGCGTACAAAGGATGGAACCGCGGGAAGTATTGCTCCTATCGCTCACCGACACGCGTTTATGTGTTTTGTATACTTGTATACGCGACACTTACGCGACGGTATAGAATATATCAAAAACAACCAATCAGAACCACATTCATTGCACATACTTTATATGTACTTTGAATCTCATAAAAAATTAATTAATTTATAAACATTATTAATTTATTTATAGACATTAATTTATAAATATATAAATATTTAGTATATAAAATATATAAAATTAGTTAATATATGAAATTTTATTATATCTATTCTATAGTAAATTATATTATAAGGTTATTAGAAGATTTACTGAAATTATATTGTTCTAGAACCTACTATAGTTTTTAAACTAGATAACACAAAAACCTTTTTCAATGTATTATAAAGGATGCAATTCGGAATTGACATTGTATGGATTTTAATATGATTCGAGACTCATATTCCTCTATAAATACCGATTAGTCTTCTGAAATAACTACAACATTCAACTTTATAACCTCTCATTCAACCGTTTTCACTATCCATTATGTATAACTTCAGACAAAAGAACAAGCATTTGATATCTAAAAAGCCAACGCCATGAAGGGTTGATAAGACATCAAAGACTTGGTGTAAACATAGATTTATATGATGGGTCTTGCCTTTCACGATTACTTCTATCGATTTACGCATCTTATTAGGAAGTTCTTTGAAACAGAAAATTCCATCGTCAAAAATGTTGTTGGCCCTGAAAAGGGCCGTTTGTTTGTGAGGACGTGAATGCGGCAAGAGAAATTAACCACCAAAACCGTACAGAGTTCTTCCTTGACGTTTCAAGGCGTAGACTACGTCCATAGCCGTCACAGTCTTCCTCTTGGCGTGTTCTGTGTAGGTTACGGCGTCTCGGATAACGTTTTCCAAGAACACCTTCAATACACCACGCGTTTCTTCGTAGATCAATCCAGAAATACGCTTCACACCGCCACGACGAGCAAGACGACGGATGGCTGGCTTGGTGATACCTTGGATGTTATCACGCAAAACCTTTCTATGACGCTTTGCTCCTCCTTTTCCCAATCCTTTTCCTCCCTTACCACGGCCTGTCATTGTGCACCTTGAAAAGTATCAGTGAAACAGCGATCACTAAGTGGATGTTTGATGCTCCTGGCACCGTGCTTTTATACTTACGGTTGCGCATTCCCCCTCCAGTCCGCGCTCGACCAATCAAAAGCCTTCTTCTAGTAACAGCATCGCATACAAGGGGGAGCTACTTCGGTCGAAAGCCGCATATATTACATTGAATGTGAATTTTTTTTGGAATTAAACTTCTCCTCAATTTGTTGATTTGTTGTAAAGTGACCACTCTAAAATTATGAAACTCTAGAATGGAGATATCAGAGAATACCCACTCACATGATCCATGAGGATTACGAACACTGTTCTCAAATACTTTTAATAGGACAGACAGAAGACTGTAATTGATAGGCCTGTAATTACCAGGAAGGAGTCTATCTTTACCTGACTTCGGGATCGGAATGACCGTCGTGGCATCTCAACTGGTTGAAAAATACACCCTCCTTAGAGAGGCTCGGTAAATATAGTACACATACAATATCATCATGTGAGAAACATGCGTCAAGAAGTTTCCCGGGACAGTGTCAAAGCCAACAGCTTTTTTTATGATTCAACTCGCTGAAGTGCTGAGCAACGATACCAGGGGAAATGAACCCAGTAGACACGTCATAATGATTGAAAGAAGACCCATAAGTTTCTCGGATTATCAGTTAACTTACTGATGATTGAGAGATTCCTGAGGGAGAATCCACCAAACGGCTATGAATATCGGTAAAATGTTTTGGTAAAAGAACGCTGGTGAGCAGATTACGCAGCAGAAGAATAACGTGTTCTTGAAGTTTCGATTTTATGTAATACTGGCTAGAAAATATACATTAAACTGAAGCGTTCTCCATCTTCTCCTCTTGCGAGCCTTAAACGCTACAATCCTTCTTCTCATATTGTCAACAAGAAACTTGTAAAAGTATTTGAAAACAGGGTCACCAGAGCACCACCACCTACGCCTAACTGGGTTCCTAAATCTGCTGAACAAGGCCAAGTAATGAGAGCGGCGTCACCTCAAAAAAGTTGCCTAAATAACTCACCTGATTCTTTTCTATAAACAATCAGCCTTTTTTTAAGGCCAAAATTCTTTTCAAGTTTTCGACTATACTCGTGAAATTATTATTCTATTGCTACCATAAAATACAATTTAAATCTTTATCATGTTTTATTCAAAATTATTGTCGTGAAGCCAGAAAATTTTATATGAATGTCTCTAAACTCCTAATAGATATCTCCCCCTATCTCTCTCATTTATCATATTAGAAGTGTGATTAAATTTCTGAAAAAAAGAGATCAATAGTGCCTATTGACGTGATAAAATCGGATGGACGATATATAATGTAATAATATAGTAATAAGTAATTTAAAATTTCTATTTAAAAATATAAATTCAGGTAGTTCAGATTAATTATGTTTTACGATTCATTTTTATTTTTTATGACATCGATTTTATATAATTTAAAGTACACTGAAATATTTAGAATTTATAATTTTGCTGCAATATATCGTAATTAGAATTTGAAGTAAACATCGTACTTTGGTCCCCTACAGAGAACAGAACATCTGCGTTGAACATCTGCTCCACGTCCTTTGTATGCAAAATCCGGCTTTCACTGAATTTGACGGTTACTCTTTCCTAAAAAATTATCCTTTACTTCTGTCCTAACCCTGATAAAATTTTTGTCTCGAAATTAGGTTTAATTTTTAACGAAACTTAAAACATTGCTTTATCGTCAATTCCAGAAATGTACCGTGTAAATGAAGAAATATTTAAGCTTAAAACAATAAATAAAAAGTGAATAGTCTGTGACTTCTGTCTGTGATCGTTGATTGTGGGTTTTGTATCTTTGAACTAAACGTCATTTTGCATATTAAAACAATTGCTGAATAGCTGGAATGGATTAGAAGGATACTCTCCTTCAACTGCATAATCATAAGTTTAAGCATTGAGATTAAAATGATATTAGTTCTTGTTGAATTACTCAAGGACGTAGAACGCTTCTTGAATTTTTCTATATGGCTCTCCATCTTTCTGCTACGTTGTCTGTAAGATCTTACTTGGTTATGGCATTTCCGCTCTGTTGTGGGAAAGGGGCTTCTTGAAGGTATGGTTTTTTGAAACTCACATACTTGATTTTCTGTTCTTTAATGGCTGCACAGACCACCAAGAATTTTGTATTCACTGTATTTATACGGTAATGCCGAAACAGTACCGAGTATGTGTTCAATGAACACATCGTTTGCCATTCCACTGAGAACCAAATGTCCCTTGCGAATCACTGCTCTGCATCGATTGAATTCTATGAATTTGTGCATGTATACGATGTGCATGTATCAGTCACTCTTTTTTTTCTTTTTGTGCTTTTTCTCCTAGTTACTATTAATGCGGTGCACGGAATATTTGTAATTTCCCTTAAAACTCGCATTGTGCCTGGAAGATTATTGTTTAAATATTGCTTGTCCAGTAGGTTTTTACATTTATCACGAGTAAAGACAAGAAAATGTTTCAAAAACCTGTGTGCCTGAATCAAATGGAAATGATTATAATAGGGAATATGTTTGTTGATTTCAAACGATAATTTGAACATTATAATTTGCTGTGGAGTTTATCAGTGGATCAGTTTATCCTGATTTCTAGTTAGAGTATTTTTAGTTAATTCTTGTACGTGTGTTTTAATATTTACGATGCTGCCATCTGCCTCTTCATATATATAATTGCAAATTCTGTAACCACGTGTAATTATTTTTATATGTATATTTTATATGTACATGTAAATACATAGATTTTCATATCTGATTGAAATTGGACTACCTTCTTCCATTAATGGATATAACTATTTTAATTAAGTCACACGATTTCCTTTTGTACTAGGTATTTATACTGATCTTATACCAACCCTTAATGGTATTATCTATTCTTAAATATTATCAAACTTGGACTCATTTGTTGCTAAAATTCCAAATCCATCACAGCCACAAGTAAATTTGCATGAATATAAATGAAATAAAACAAGCAGAAATAGAATAGAAGCTTTGTTGTGCTAACGGTCGCGCAGTACCCCTTCCAGTCCGACGCTCGACCAATCAAAAGCCGGCAGCCGGTAGTTGCATCACATAAAAGTGGGAACTTCCAAGCACGGAGCGTATTCAACACTTGGTCATAACGCTGAACGTATCGGTGTATTTTCTTACGGTTTGAAAGGATGGCTCGTACCAAGCAGACTGCTCGTAAATCAACTGGTGGAAAGGCTCCACGTAAGCAGTTGGCCACCAAGGCTGCTCGTAAGAGTGCCCCGGCTACCGGTGGAGTGAAGAAACCTCATCGCTACAGACCTGGAACTGTCGCTCTTCGTGAAATCCGAAGATACCAAAAGAGCACCGAACTGCTGATCAGAAAGTTGCCATTCCAACGTCTGGTTCGTGAAATCGCTCAAGATTTCAAGACCGATCTAAGATTCCAGAGCTCCGCTGTCATGGCTTTGCAAGAAGCTAGCGAAGCTTACCTCGTTGGTCTTTTCGAAGATACTAACCTGTGCGCAATCCATGCTAAACGTGTTACCATTATGCCAAAAGACATTCAGTTGGCACGCCGTATTCGAGGAGAGAGAGCCTAAACGAGCCTTCTTTTCTTTTTTCTATAAACAATCGGCCCTTTTTAGGGCCAAAATTCTCTTCGATATAGGAACTTCAGGTTTTAGACTGCTATCTTAAGATAATCATTATTTTATTGCATTGTGAAAAAGGTTCACATACAATTCCCGATAATTTGACCTGTTATTCTTAAAACTAACGGTATAAAATATGATACACATGGCTTAAGATTTCTATAATTCGGGTGTTTACTTCTGCTTTTTTTTAAATTAAGATTCTAGACTTATGAATAGTTATTATTTAATGAAATTTTCTACTAAATATTTTAGGCGGACATACTACTGTTTTCCACACAGAGTGGGGAACATCTGTCGGGCGGCTGCCCCCTTTTGCGTTAGGTAACATGACCCTCCGTCGATATTTGTCTATACCTTCTCTTTCTAACATAACCTTTTATCCTTTTTATAGATTCCTGAAATTTTTATGAATTCAGATGAAATAAAATGAATAAAAACACTGTCTTGCTTTGCATTACTTCCATGGCTTGTTTTTTTGTCTGAGATTATGATGTTAGGCTCAGAAATACTTAATGTATTATATCGATTTCAATTTGTATTATGAACAGCTACGAAGTACTTTCGTTTGGAAATGTTTTGTAATCTGTAAGAAAACTAATTGCATTGATGTTCCTTGATGTTTTTCGATGAGTCTGCTTCGATATTTAGCTAGCCATTTGGAACTTTAAACTAGAAAGTTTTGAACAGATAGCAATATGTAAGTACTTGTTGTTCTCGGAAATGAGGACTGGTTTTCATGATATAGACCAGGATTAAGTATGAGTCATCATATTTGATACAGTTTGGGATTGGTAAGGGATACGATAATGGGAAAAAATTTAATGTATAGGATCTAACCAAACTTCAACTATATAACCTGAACGACATCAAACTATCGAATGAATTTGTAAGGAAAGTATCGAAGAATTAAATTCCTAAGTTCAATTCCAAAATATATCTGTAGAATGCTTTTTTTTTACTTATAGACTTTCAATTTTAGTATATTATCGAAGACAATGTAAATGCCCATTCCAATTCCTAAACATTAGCTCTACTGCTTAACATCACAAGTAAATTAGATTGTAATAAAAAAATATTTATAAAAAGAAATACAATAGCTAAAGACTCTCTTCTTAAATAATGTTCGGGATAATCTCTTGACTTGAGATATCACTGCATTAGACTAAATAAAGCAAGACATCATTGAGAAAAGGCAGCACCGTATTCTGCATTACTTATAAAACCCGTGACGGTGGCAAAAACATGTATATTATAAATTATAAGAAAAGTCATGGTATTCAAATAACCTCACAAAATGCGATTTCCATTTCGTAATTAAAGAAAAGTTTGATACTAACAATTAATATATAACGTAAATAATCAAACCTAAATACTTTATATTCAGTACGCGATTCATTTACGAATGACTCGAATGTTAAGTTGTAAATGCAATAAACATGTTTTATGCTATACTCATTATATAGTCGGAGGAAGTCTCTTTTACTCACAAATCATGTGAGAGTTTCTAGGTTTGACGATATGGCAAGCATTCCCTGTTCACACCATCCAAAATGCATTCAGATTTTTTATAATCAATAAATATAAAAAGAATGGTCAGTATATTATTCACGTCTAACACGCTATTATAGGTTATAAAGTTATGATTTAGCTTTCGACTTCTACAACTTTATTATCGAATGTATATTAAAAACTAGAAAATAGAGACAGAATCTACCTACATACGTTACTGATAAATATTTATTTTTGTAAAATACGTTTATATTTGCCTCATTGAAATGCAGTAAAAAGACTAAAATTATATAAATAAAATATTTGTATAAATCTAAAACGTCCACTTTTATCATTCTTTGTAGCATAATCTGGATAAGATAATGCATCGTTTCAAAGTGCAGTTACATTTCACTCATTCACCACGTTGATTGTATTTGTCTGAAAACAATACAGACATCAGTCTTATCCGAATCATATCTAAGAATTAGATATGTAATAAATAGTGCGAATCATTTATATATAAAAAGAACTTTTCTGTGTCTTATAAGTATCTAACATTAAATGATCGTGATTAGAAAATTTTTAAAATGTTCGATTGTTATAAATGTCATTGTCCATGGACAAAAGCATAACGTCCTATAGTAATATACTTTGGTGATTAGTTCCGCATTATTTTTGATGAAAGAACCTGCTGGCTTCTACCTTAATATGCACATGGTTTGTCACGTCTACTATTTTGGCGGGAACTAGTCGATAGTGTAGGGTAGAGAGGTTATGTAGCAGCGCTTCCCTGTTAGATTCCCTAGTACCTTGACCAATCATACAGCATGGTCGGAAACATAATGGTTTAAAAATCACTACCTTTTTTGTACTTCTGGACAAAGGTCTAAACATAACTTATGGTTACGTCTATAAGTTGCGTCTATAGAAGTTCGTGAAATACGAAGTATATGAAATCTCAACAATGTTTTCAAGAATCAATGTATATCAATGAACACATACTGTTATGTACTCCTTTTTCGTATTTAAACCAATAAACAAAATAAAATTTTTAACTATGATAAAAACCTCGATTTGAATTTATGGGTATTTTGTTTCTAATGGATAGAAAACGGTGATTGTTCCTTGTAAAAAATATTTAGTGGCCCTGAAAAGGGCCATTTGGATTTAAAGGGCAATGTAGTTTGAAAATAATTATTTTTTTGCTGGGGATTTAACTGCTTTTGGTGCAGCTGCTTTCTTGGGTTTAGGTGTTTTAGTCTTGGCCGCTGGTGCTTTGGCGGTCTTCTTAGCTTTCGACATGCTCTTGGCTTCACTAGCAGCTTTCGGTTTTGCAACGGCTACCTTGGATGCACTCTTCTTCGCTGGTGCCGGTTTCTTTTCAACTGCAGCTTTTTTGGGCGATGCCGGTTTCTTAGCAGGAGCAGTTTTCTTCGAGACGGTCTTCTTCTCGACAGATTGTACCTTTTTCGGTGCGGCCTTCTTGGCTGGG
This sequence comes from Bombus pyrosoma, assembly GCF_014825855.1. Classification (NCBI taxonomy): domain Eukaryota; kingdom Metazoa; phylum Arthropoda; class Insecta; order Hymenoptera; family Apidae; genus Bombus; species Bombus pyrosoma. The sequence goes on along the minus strand of NC_057770.1, from coordinate 4,058,354 downwards.
TGAGGAACCTTCTTGGTCTTAGAAGTCTCACTTTTTCCAGTAGACAACTTGAAAGATCCAGACGCTCCTTTGCCTTTTGTTTGGACGACAGTTCCAGATGTCACAGCAGATTTCAAATATCTCTTAATGAACGGAGCAAATTTCTCTCCGTCGACTTTATAAGTAGAAGCAATGTATTTTTTGATAGCTTGGAGAGACGATCCTTTACGATCCTTCAACTCTTTAATGGCAGCGTTGACCATTTCTGAAGTTGGTGGATGAGACGCCTTTTCACGTTGCGATTTCGACTTACTTTTCGACGACTTCTTCGCTGGCGTAGATGGATTCTCGGCAGCTTCAACTGCGGTACTATTAGAGTTCGCTTTGTCTTCCATTTTTGTGGAAATACTTTAACACAAACCAAATTGTTATACAAAGTGCCTGAAGGTATCTAAACCAACAATGCTGCTCTTGGTATGATAGTTAGCTTTCATGGCAGCGCGTGTTCTTTCTTAAGCGCGGACCATGGAGAGAGTCTCACCCAATATGTCGGATGCCGCGATTCCGTGACAGCGAAGAAGCGGTAAATATACCTTCACTTTCAACCTTTGTTTCTCCATATTATACGCATGTTAATGAACAATAGTTGCGCGAATATATAGCTACGTGTTTGTAGTTTTATTTGTTTATTAATTTTCGGCTGTATTTACGTGTTCAACTGAAATATTGCGCCGTTCGACGAAGTCCGTCTTTTCGGTGCGATAGGACATCGTATAGAAAAAGTTAAAAATCTAAACATTTACATGAAAATTGGCATAATACTTATATAGAAAATCATAAAAAAAGGACTGCTGCTAATTTATATTCAATTATTTTTATCCTACCTGTAATGGATCGTTAAAAAACTTGCTTGATATTCGATCGCTTAGTGATGTACAACGTGAACCACGAATGTTCTATCGTTGGATTAATATCAATTCCCATGGATGTGTGAAATATTCGGTTTATATGCTCGGAATGAATTTTTATTGTATCTTTCATACTTTTAGTATCCTCAAATGAGGATTCATGATATTTGTCTTTATTTAACCTGTTTTATTTTGTATTCTTTCCTTGATGAGGATCATGATAGCGTGTATAAGGAATCTACCATTCAATATGTAAGTTGCAAATACAAATATCAAAATATTTTCATGAAATCGTTTACTTTGCATTTGTAATTCATTTTACTATAAATTAAGTTTCATCTGAGGAATTTAATCACAATTTTATACGAAAACGTAACGATTCTATATGGAATAACATTTTTTTCCTATAGAAAAGCATAAGTATCATTGTTTCATGTTGTATATTCTATATAATATATCTGCTACAAAAATGTTCCTACTTATGTAATAGTTCGATTAATATTTATTCAAGTATACTCTATGCATATATATACATATACATATACATATACATATATATATATGTATTTTAAACATACTTAGCAAGTCTTGTCTCTTGCTCTATCACAGAGTACTATACATAGTACATTACACAGAATACAAAAATCTTGAAGTTCTTGAAGTTGTATAAACTTAACGATTTTTTGGCTATTAACATTTCCTTAAAAGAGCGAATAGTAACTACGTGATATTCATATGGTATCCATTGCTCTATGCTTTCAACTGTTAATATATTATTGGGAAAAATATGGTATGTCAGCTACAATTTGTATCATAGTATGTTTTACTTTGAACATTAACGAATATTATTACGTTAACAAACAACCCAGAACAACAATAATGGTGTTTTCAAAAGTATTTTACATATAAAACATGATAAGAAAGTTTATGATCGGAGTCAGAACTTGAGGGAGACATATAAACGACAAGACACGTCATCATTGATTCGTTTGTTGCATTTCATGAAGAATTTTCTGCATTCTATCGTTTGGGAAAAGATAATACAACCCTAACTAGAGTATTTATTCATGCGTTAAATAACAGTAATAACAGTGTTTAATATTTAAGTGTTATTATTTCTTATTATTTATGCATTATCTTTTTGCTCATCAGTTTGCCCGTTCATCAAAAAATTTAAGTATGGAGGGCACGCGAAAGGTTGTATGTTATGACATCTGGTGTAAGAAATTTCTACTTTGGTTGCCAAAATTTTGAAAAATAAATGACGCGTAATTGTAGGTGTACCAGTAACATAGGTTAAATAATGTATATTTATTGTATAATTTCTTAAGCAATATATATTATTTAAAAATATTTCGTTGCTATATTCTTCCCTCAGAAATAGTCTTTTCTTAGGTGAACCAATCAAATTTCGTATTGCCAAACGTCTGTGACTCCATCTATACGGAAGTCATTTCTATAATGGTTCATCAATGCTATGTTCAAAATAAGTATTAATAGTAAATAAATGTCATCCATTAACTAAGAAATTCGTTACACGTATCTCTTTTATAAATAAGTAGCATTATCTACGAATATGACAATTCCCTGTGTAGAAAACTGTAATAAAATTAATAATTCCGAATATCATGTGATTTTCATACTTTTAACACGTTCGGTATGGTCGGTCTTTCGCTTCCGAAGATAACTTTTACGATTAAAGCGCAGAAAAGATAGTCTTCTCTAATAATTTATAACATTGTCCTAAATAACGAATTAATCAACGTTTCTCTTTCCTCTTCATTAAAATAATTCTTACGTATGATTATTTGAAAAAGATTTTGCTGTAAACTTCGTACAGCATAGGTAATAATCCCGTTAACGGATGTAAATAAAATGCATGCATATGTATGTATGTTATAATTTTTAGCATATCAAAGTAATATGTAATAGTTGGGAGTAAGAAAATAGAATTCTAACCTAAAATTCGGGATTATAGTATACTGATTGTACTAGTAAAACTGCCATTGAATTTATTTTTGTTATAGTCAATTCAGTACTTTAATATTTCTGATAACTCCCTTATATTCTTATAGCTATTGTCCGGAAATTTCTAATTTTTCTTAAAAACATAAAAGTATTCAGAGGTAAATTATTTAGTAAATTTACATCATTGATCGCCACATTGAATGTTTCTCAGATATGAACTGCGCAAGTCAAACAATCGCAAAACACCGCGGAAAACAATTAGAAAAATAGCCTGCATATTTTCTACAAAGTTTTTATTACATTATTAAAGCGATGTGGGTGGAATACGAATGCAATCTTGCATTTGAAAAATTCTAAGTTAAATACTATACAATCGTGAAATAGTTTCTCACTAAATTATTGGATAACGAAAATATTTAGAAATAAAATGTATTAATGCTACCATATTCTATATTGTATTGCAGTATACACGAGGATTTGAAACTCTATTATAAAAGGTATATTAAAATAATGCAGTTATGAACCAAGTTGTTTAACGTTATTATAAAATTGTTGGCCCTGAAAAGGGCCGATGATTATGTTTTAGAAAGCTGCAGAGTTTACTTTGAGCTGGTATACTTAGTGACAGCCTTAGTGCCTTCAGAAACGGCGTGCTTAGCCAATTCACCAGGCAACAAAAGCCTAACAGCAGTTTGGATTTCCCGAGACGTGATCGTAGATCTCTTGTTGTAATGTGCCAAGCGTGAAGCTTCGGCAGCGATACGCTCAAAAACATCATTTACAAAGCTGTTCATGATGCTCATGGCTTTGCTGGAAATACCAGTATCAGGATGGACCTGCTTCAACACTTTATAGATGTAGATAGCATAGCTTTCCTTCCTCCTCCTCTTCTTCTTCTTATCAGACTTGCTAATATTTTTCTGAGCTTTGCCAGCTTTCTTCACAGCTTTTCCACTAGCTTTCGGTGGCATCTTCGAACTTGCTTCCGTAGACTTGAAGTACACTCGTTAGAACAATTCGAGACTGAATGTCGAACTCCGATCCTGGCTTCTTATATATCCAGAAATGCGCCGGCAGCAGCGCACCAATGGCGTGCGAGCTCGCACGCCATTGGTCCGCTTGAGTTCGTAACGGTCGGCCTAATAAAGGCAGGGCTGTAAAGAAAACGGAATATTTCTCTCTCACATCTGTTGGAGTGCATTTGTGATACTTACCCCAAGTTCAACGTAAAACATGTCTGGCCGCGGCAAAGGTGGAAAAGCCAAGGGAAAGGCAAAGTCTCGTTCGAACAGAGCTGGCCTGCAATTCCCTGTTGGTCGTATTCATAGGCTTCTTCGTAAAGGAAATTACGCCGAGCGCGTCGGTGCTGGGGCACCTGTGTACTTGGCGGCCGTTATGGAGTACTTGGCGGCTGAAGTACTGGAATTGGCGGGAAATGCCGCTCGTGATAACAAGAAGACCAGAATTATTCCACGGCATCTTCAACTCGCCATCCGTAATGATGAAGAATTGAATAAATTGCTCTCTGGTGTTACCATCGCTCAGGGTGGTGTCTTACCGAATATCCAAGCAGTTCTGTTGCCTAAGAAGACTGAAAAAAAGGCTTAATAATATACACATCATTACAAATGGTCCTTTTTAGGGCCACAAAATATTTCATTACGAAGGAATTCTTTTGCGTTCATAATTAAGTAGGATGCATCTAATATTTAATATTTTTTTAATCTTACCATGAAGCAATCAATAAAAGTACACAGTTTAGAAAAAACTTTTTACCATAAATTTTGCTACACATATTGTGAAACAGTTGGAGAAATTCTATTTATGTAGAATGTGTTCGAAAATTATGTTCAAACGGGAACGAGGTGATTCATTATAAGATGATATAAAAAGAAACATTTTTTCATATGACAATTTATTCACGAAGTAGTCAACTTTGAAAACTTGTCATATATAGTTGAACTTGGCTAACTACCGATCGGATATGACTAAACAATCAATAAGAAGTTATTCTACATGTGAAAATGAGTCACAAATTACAAACAATTTTTCTATCTAAGAATATTTTCAAGAAATTGGAGGGCATACTTTATAATACCCTTAACCTTTTTTTTATTTTATTTTATTCTTTTTTTTTTATTTGGTAGACTACAATCGATTCTCATTGAAAATTATAAGTAAATTCTTTTGACGTGGTACTGTAACTTGGATTATAAGAGATTTATAGTATGTTTGATTCTAATTGAAGCTGATGCACCCTTAATTTAAGGCTGAAGTCGCAAATCATACCATTTTATTTGTCTAAGACTCATAGTACAAATACAGGAAATCAAACGACCTTTAAAGAACACTGTTAACCTTTTCCTGCCTGCTTATAATACTTTAAAAGATTTCACTTTTCTTATTGCGTTCGTATTTAAAAATTACGATTTTAAAGCATCTTCAGTTTAAGAACCGCTCGTGCTATCATTCGGTAATCTAGTTTACTACATCGCTACCTATATGTTTGGTACATTCTCTATTTTATACTGTACATTTTAAAGCATCTCTTAGGCGTTTCTAGAAATTGTAAGTTACGTCGAGAAAGGTAAAGAAAAAAGCTTGAGATACAGTGTATCATCTGAAAGTGAAGCTTAGAAACAGAAAATCGTAAAATCAGTCAATAATAAACTATGCACGAGAAGTATTCCAATTACGATATTTATAGAATCTTAAGGAACCATAGTTAAAGTTGAGCGAAGCGAGATATAACTTTGTTTTCTGCAATTGTTAATAGAGCAATCTTGCAAAAATCCTTAAAAATTAAACCTAACAATGATTTTAAAAAATTTTAGAAAGTTTAAGATGAGTAATAAATTATCCCTCTCAAGGAGTAGTAGTCGCAGATGCAATGAATGCCTTGTTTCGTGCACAAAGGACGGACAGATGGGCAGATGTACTGTTCTCTATAGGGAACCGTGCCTATTTTAAATTCTGATAGTAGAATACTCCAGCATCAACTTATTATGTGTATTCCAAATTCTAGTTGTGAAATATTCCATTGAAAGAACTAAATTCTAAATGCTTCTGCACTTTAAATTATATAAGTGCATTATTACTCTTTATATTACTTATCTGACAAATTTATTGCAACCATGGACAGAATCGAATATTGTTTTTCTTTTAATATCTAATCGTACTTCTGATGCAGTAAACGGAAAAGATAAGACGAGGTATCTGTTAAGAGACATTTGTATGAAATTTTCTACTTTCACGATAATAACTTATGAATGGAATATAATAAAGTTCGACATGGTATTTTATGGTAGTAATATAAAAAAAGATAAAGTAGTAAAAAAATTTCAGAGTACAGTGAATAATCGGAAGTATCCTGGAAAAGTTCCTACATTGAAGAGAATTTTGGCCCTAAAAAGGGCCGATTGTTTATAGAAAAAAGAAAAGAAGGCTCGTTTAGGCTCTCTCTCCTCGAATACGGCGTGCCAACTGAATGTCTTTTGGCATAATGGTAACACGTTTAGCATGGATTGCGCACAGGTTAGTATCTTCAAAAAGACCAACGAGGTAAGCTTCGCTAGCTTCTTGCAAAGCCATGACAGCGGAGCTCTGGAACCTTAGATCGGTCTTGAAATCTTGAGCGATTTCACGAACCAGACGTTGGAATGGCAACTTTCTGATCAGCAGTTCGGTGCTCTTTTGGTATCTTCGGATTTCACGAAGAGCGACAGTTCCAGGCCTGTAGCGATGAGGTTTCTTCACTCCACCGGTAGCCGGGGCACTCTTACGAGCAGCCTTGGTGGCCAACTGCTTACGTGGAGCCTTTCCACCAGTTGATTTACGAGCAGTCTGCTTGGTACGAGCCATCCTTTCAATCGGTAGGCAAATAAAGTGATGCAAATAAAGCGATACGTTCACTGGCACGACAAGTCGTAGAATACTCTACGTGCTGGAAAATTCCCTCTTTTATGTGTTGCAACTACCAGCTGCCGGTCTCTGATTGGTCGAGCGTCGGGCTGGAGGGGGAATGCGGAACCGTAAGCATAAAAGCACGGTGCCAGCAGCATCACACATGCACTTAGTGATCGCTGTTTCACTGGAAAAGATCGACTTGCACAATGACTGGCCGTGGTAAGGGAGGAAAAGGATTGGGAAAAGGAGGAGCAAAGCGCCATAGAAAGGTTTTGCGTGATAACATCCAAGGTATCACCAAGCCAGCCATCCGTCGTCTTGCTCGTCGTGGCGGTGTGAAGCGTATTTCTGGATTGATTTACGAAGAAACGCGTGGTGTATTGAAGGTGTTCTTGGAAAACGTTATCCGAGACGCCGTAACCTACACAGAACACGCCAAGAGGAAGACTGTGACGGCTATGGACGTAGTCTACGCCTTGAAACGTCAAGGAAGAACTCTGTACGGTTTTGGTGGTTAATTTCTCTTGCCGCATTCATGTCCTCACAAACAAACGGTCCTTATCAGGGCCAACAATATTTACGACGATGGAATTTTCTGTTTCAAAAAAACTCGCTGTGAAAATTAATAAAGTACTGGTGAATTTCCAATCGCTCATCCTTCACATATTTTGTGCCCATTTTATGTATCACAAGCTTTAATACTTTTTTTAAATGACGACGGGTATCTCCGAGATGTATATATATATACTTTCATCGAATTATCTTTTGTAATCTACGCTTGTGTTGCGAATGAAATAAAAATGTTTCCTTGGACTTGTATATGTGTAATGAAAAACCTAACCTATAAAGCTTCTCCATACATCCAACTTTTCAGGTCGATAGTGTTTTCTAAGCTTATTGAAATTGAAAAATTATTCAAAAAGGAAAAATTATCTAATTTTTCAATCCCAGACATTACCCTCTAGATTTAAACATTAGAATCAAACATACGATAATCATTTATTATTCACGTTATAGTACCATGCCAGAATAATTTACTTATAATTCTCAATGAGAATCGATTGTAAACTACTTCCAAATAAAAAAGAATTTTTCAATCCCAAAATTTACGCTATTTCACGTTTGAGAAAGATTGAAGGTTTTCTTTACAAACTGTGTGTAGAGATCATTTTTCTGTTTCACTCATACACTATTGAGCTGTTGTCAATTACAGAATATAAACATATTTATATATCAGTTTATAAAAAATATATATGCATGTGCCGTTAATAGAGGAAACGGGATACAAAATACACTTTAACAGAGAAATATGCATTTTTAATGTTGCTATGCACACGAAATGTTCTGTGTTTCTCGAAGATCGATGAAAACTTGAATATGCGTGCGAAAAGTTCCCAATTGATGTTAAGTATATTTTCAATGGGGATATCCTTTACTTCTAGCTTTAAAATAAGACGAATTTGTCAAATCCTACGCTAGCTTTATACTCTTATGATGGTTATTGTTAGCTATGATAAAGACAATGTTATATGATAAAGACAATATATAATGTTATATATCCGTTAAGTTAATCAAAGATTTGAGAATAATATTCACTCCCATTTTTCAATTTGAAACACTGCCATTAATGCTTTAATGAGGAAGTAACTTTTTTACAAATATCTATTTAAAAGCTGCAAACCAAAACATGTAAACTTATTTCTTGCATTCGTGATAGTTATTCTACAATAACAATTTTTCTGAAGAACAGTAGAATTCTTTCAAAAATATTCACAAAATTATTCAACGTAGTTACGTAGCATATATTTTGTGTAAGTATTGCACTTCTCATGCATATGCAAACGATTTTCTTTATCATCTTTTTTTTCATGTAACATTTTCTTTCGCATCTCGTATGTTTTTCTTTTGTAAGTAAAAGATTTACATAGTATTCAATACGAAATCGTTCATGCCCGCTTATTCCAGAGATTATTACGTCACAGATTATATCATACTTATTACGTACTCACTACCTAGAATGATCTTATGCTCATAAAAATTAGAAAAATGTTGTCTTGATAATATGAAATGTGTTTTAGTGATATATAATCGCGTGTTAAGATCAGTTGCGTTTTTACATCTGCTCAAATGCCCAAAACGATGAGCACTTGAAAACCTTGTACATTCCTAGACCCTTAATGTCATTAATTAGCCATGTCACTGCGCCACGCCAGAGAAAATTACTGAAAATTCTCAATGGAAGAATTGATTGCAAGTTATTAATAAATAAAAAAAAAAATTCCTAGACTCGATCGACCTTTTTGAATCTCACGATGATGACACTCAAAGAATTCTCCAATTCTCATCAAGATATTCTAATCAGACAAATGAAACGACGCTTGGTTACATGAATGTACATTAATGGAAATTTGGAGTTTGCTTAAACAAGCTGTGTATTTTTCATTCCTTTTTACTATCAAACTGTATTATGTGATATGTATTGTTACTTTTTCTTACTTAAAATATTACGCTTCAAATAATGATTTTTATTAAGTTTACAATTGTTATATTTCTATTAACAATCCAAACATGATTTACGATAAGCACATCATGTTTTAATCAATATTTTTTATTAAATTTACAATTGTTATATTTATATTAACAATCAAAGCATGATTTACAAACAAGAAAAATCATGTTTTAACCAATACTTTTTATTCAATTTACAATTGTTATATTTTTGTTAACAATGATAATATGATTTAGGACAAGTAAACGCATAGATTGAGTAACAGCAGCGCACCAATCAGAGAACGAGAAGCGCAGCGTGGCTCGTGATTGGTGCGCCGCTGGGCACGTTTGACGGGTATAACAGCGCTGCTGTTCCGACGCTTGGCATCATTTTCTACCTACGTGTAGAAGAGAGCTCTTCGTTGTTTTCGTTTCTCGTGTAAACAATCTTTGAAAGAAAAGATGTCTGGACGTGGAAAAGGTGGAAAAATCAAGGGAAAGGCGAAGTCTCGTTCGAATAGAGCAGGCCTGCAGTTCCCCGTTGGTCGTATTCATAGACTGCTTCGCAAAGGAAATTACGCAGAACGCGTTGGTGCTGGTGCACCTGTTTACTTGGCGGCCGTCATGGAATATTTGGCTGCTGAAGTTTTGGAATTGGCTGGTAACGCAGCCAGAGACAACAAGAAGACTAGGATTATTCCAAGACACTTGCAACTTGCCATCAGGAATGACGAAGAGTTAAACAAACTCTTGTCTGGAGTCACTATCGCCCAAGGTGGTGTTTTGCCAAATATCCAAGCGGTACTGTTACCTAAGAAAACTGAAAAAAAGGCATAAGCTGCTTTCTCCCACCACTTAAAACTTACAAATCGGTCCTTTTCAGGACCAACAATCGTTCTTACAAAGAACAGTCTCGAACTAAACTATTCAGATCAATCATTTTAAAATCGTTGATTATGTTCGAGTAAACTATCATCATATCGCTCAATTTACGTAATATTTGACCAATATGGTTGATATGCTGACATGGAGTGCAATAGAGTATAGGAGAGGTTAGGTATATAATATTGAATACTATATAGGACTATTAGTAGCAATAATCAGAAATTAATTTAAGGACATTTCATGGTTTTACGACATACGGGTTTTGAATACATACATTATCACCTCTCCCATCCTACCGTTTCTTTACAAATATCTACAATAGCGTGACAAATCGATAGTACTCCGATAAAATAGCGTCTACTCAAAGGATAAGCAAAACCGCGGATTAAAGCTTCGATTCAATCTTACTGTACGGCGCTAGTGTATCGTGAGAGCTTACGGCGAGCTAAACAGATCTTAAGAAAATAATCTCTGAAAGACCTCCTTTGTGTAAGATCATTGAACTTCATTCGGTGAATAATACGTAGTTAAAGTATACATATGCACTTATCGAATACTATTCGATACATTCGTCAAATGTAATACTAACAAAATTTCAAATATCACATTCTATGTGCATTATTTTTCGTGCAAACTACTGTAAAGCTTGATTGTGATTAGTTACGATTCTTCAATCTAAACGATTTGACTAATGATAAGAAGAAAGAAAACTTGAAAATATAGTAGAAATCAAGTAAATAACAAAGTTTGACTTGAATATTTCTTTCACCTTTTTACTCCTATTCATCACTGAAACATAGATTAATATTTAATAATTGAATAGAACTAACTTTCAAAGATATTGATAAAAGATCGAGGATTAGAATTAAAAATAAGCAAGTCCCCTTGCGAGGACATATACAAACGATAGAAAGGAACGAAATTTGAAGGTTGTTCGATCCCTCCACTGACGCGACGCAATATTTCCATTCTGCTCGAGTAAATCTGTTTCTGGTGTAGTGTCCGTGAGACAAAAAAGACGAGGTCGACGGTTGGAAGTTGTCAATGCCATCGAGAATGGTAGACGATCGACACGTGAACGTTCGAAGACGGAGGGGCCTCGTCAAACCGCGTCTATCTGATGCAGACGAAGCGTTACCAGGTGACTCAACTATACTCGTGTACGTCGGTTTCAAAGCGCCGAAAGAAAGGGAAAGTACCCGGGACATCGAAGCATGGGAGCCTGGCGTGCTCTCAGTCCGCGGAAAGCGACTGAACGCATACGAGAAACGATTCTTCGCATCAATTCTGTCGCGCATTCGTGGAGATCGCGATTGAGATTCGTGGTGACACGTTGTGGACCGTTGGAATATCGTTGATTGGATCCTCGTGTGGCGGTCGGTGGCGATTTTCTGTGACGCGGATCGTACTGGATCGAGGAATGGTAAGGAACGATCGATGTGCATGAATCTTTGTTGATGTTCTTTTTAGCGTGGTAGACATCTTGCTCTTTGGAATTCTTGTATATTTAGGACGTATTTACACACGTATTTACGATCGTTTAACAGTTTAAGATTGTTAGCATTTGACAGTGGGAGATCAAATATTCCAAAGAATTAAAGTTGTGCTCTGTGCTGAATTCTTGTTGGAATTTGGTGTGGAGTTTAATTTCTTTTTTTATATACGGTAGTCAGACTGTTGAAATGTCTTATAAAGGTTATTCAGAGAGAAAAATTCGATGGGGAGCCATTTTTATTTGTTTACGAGGTTCTTCAAGGAACGTTAAACGCACGAGGTAAATGCATTTCGTTCGACATACACGTACTCCGTGAACTTTTTACGAGGCAAGGACACCGCGATATCGGATAAGAGGTCGAAAATTTGAAAGTCGTTCGTGCACCGTATCCACACTGTTGCTATAATCAATATAAACCAATAACCAACCCGAATTAACTTCCCCGAATTAACAGAATTAACTTGTTTCCTAATAGTGCAGAATTTGAACACGTTAAAATAGCATGTAAACATTCAAATTGTACCTTGCTGACGTAGCGAATAAGCATCGATTGCAACATTATATTGCGCAAATTGTGAAAGACCTTGAACATAGATTGGTTTTTAGTCAAGTTAACTACTCAAATTGAAATTAATTATGTAAATTATCTAACAGTACGTCGCATAATTTATATACTAATTCGATAAATTATTTCATAATTATTCGAGGTACAGAAAATCACGAAAATATCGTAGAAATATTTCTGATAGACAGAAAATGAAGTCAGAGTTGTTTCGGCATTAAATTAGAATATCTCAACGAGGTTAATCGTATCTTCGTTAATGGCGGCACAGTCCGTAACCACGTACCTCACGATCTACACCGGATAATACTATTATGTTAGCATTACGCAATAGCGAAAATTTCACTTTCCGCGGTACGGTCACGCGCACAAGTGCCCCAAGATAGCGAACCCGTTTGCACGTTGTGTATGCGTTACCTTTGGATACCGGCGTAGATTTTTATCGTTCGTTCGTGCTCTCGTCTCCTGTCTCTTTTCGAAGCTTTTTTACACCGTCTGACTTGATCGCCGTGGCTTGCTCAACCGGTCTCTCTATCAAAACGCGCGTATACTTAGCAATACAAGGACGAGCGTGTCGACGCGCGCCATAGACGATAAATGATGATTGTCGAGTTGAATATACTTCTCGATATTTGAAAATATTTGGAACAATGCGATTTATTAATTTTATTATATATCGTTATTAAATTAATTTTTCCTGAAAATTTTACCGCGTTCTGACTGGCAATTCTATTTTACAATTTCTTTTATTTGCATGGGTGAAACATGAAACGAATAGCAATAGGCTGTAATAGAAAAATCATCTAATTTATAAAGAAAATGATATTATTTTGGATAGTATCTAACATAAAAGAAATTTATTATGATAAATTTGTAAAAAATTTTAAAGCTCGCGATGGTTTTTCCAGGGTCGATGATTATTCAGAAAATTTTTTAATAAATAAACTTTAACAAAAATAATTGTATATATTGTAAGGTAATGTTCCGCTCTAAAGTCTTCGCTTTCTATGTTTCATTAACACTATGCATGAAATTCGTGGTATCACAATGAAACAATTACACAACAGTTGCGAACTTCGAATTGCGTAATCGACGACCATCTATAAACTAGCTCGATGGCGCGGAAAGGCTTAAATGCAACTACGAACACCGTTCTTCCATTTCTCAAACACCGCGTTCGATAACCGCGCAGAAAAATAACCGATATGATCGGTTCGTAACGTTTTATCGTCAACGGTTTACTGCGCAATCCAGCGTCCATTGTTCCGTATATCGTACGGAAGACTGGCTCACCTTTTCAGTAAAACCCGTCGTCGTCATGATGCAACGGATAAAGAAGCGTATCCTTGAAATAGGCGCTTGAAACGATAGTACGCTAGGAAGAAAAATTAGAATATCATCCTAATCGTTAGGACGAATAGTTGATCGTCTTTCGTGTTAAGGTTATAAAATTCCAGTCAGTTATTTATTATTTATTCATTATTCTTAAGAACATAGAATATGATTTTTTTTTTATGTCTTATATTACGAGAAGATTGAAGAAGCTATAGTGATTCGCGAAAGTATCTGAAGAATTAATTATGCATTATATATTTATATATCGGTTAGTTGCATAATTTTACGGTATTATTTTATCGAAATTTTCAGATTCGTTTCAAATGTTTACCAATAAAATCGCGATAATCATGTCCCGTAATAGTGGCGATAAGATTTTCGAAAATTTCCTACATTTTATCTTCTATACTAAGTTTTCAAAAACTTTCAAATTCGTTGCAGGTTTCGATTATGATTAACCTAAATCCATGTATTTCAAAGTGTTTGATCCATAGCATATGCATAACGCGGAAGAAACACTATCTAACGTTTACATTTTATATGCTGTTTATTCTTACGCAATCGGAAAGAGAATATCGGAGTATATGTGAGAATATAAGCTACGTAATGTTATAGAACCTCCGATTGAATTCATGACTAACGATTTTCTTTTCTTTTTTTTTAGGAGTTCTTCAATTAATCGATCGTACATGGAGGAACATCGATCGATCATGATTGCAAATACGTATTGTCTTCGTGGAATGGAATTACTTCAACGAACCACAGATGCTTCAGAATTTCTGCGTGCCTGACATCGCCAATTGGGACTCACGATGCTGGAACCAGTTCTTGGAATATCGACGGTATGGTGGTTGGTGGTGTACGCCAGTATTCTGCTGCTGCTGTCGCCCTTGGTGCTGATCTTCATCGTATTGCTACCGAACTTCCCGATATTGTTGCTCAGAAGAATGTGTTACATTCCGATCGAGTCTATTTGACAAATTGAATCGTCGATTCTTAGAGATCGTACCTCTTTAAACCCCTCTGAGTTTCAATGTTAAAATTTCCTACGGTATAACGGTTCGGTAAGTCGACGATTGAATTGCAGAAGACTGTTGAAAAATGCATTATTGCGCTCGAAAATTCAAAGCATGCAAAGAGTTACGATAGTCTTTGATAATTCTATGAAAGTACAGAGTTAGCTTTATGATTGTAATTTCGAGCATTTAACGAGAGATTGTAGATTGAAAAAAAAAAAAAAAAAGAATTATAGTCCCCTAATAGATATCTGCACAGAGATATGATATACTTGGGACAATGACCATGGAATAAATGGTCACGGTTGAGAACAGACGTATCTATTTTCCATACATTGTTCAATCAAATCAAAAGTAGTCGTAAAGTTAATACTCTATTATGTATCTTAATTCAAAGCGCTCTAATTAGCTATCTACTACTTTATTTAGGTATACAGATTATTAGGACCATTATTCGTACCGTATAATTTATCATTCCCTTTTTATATGACGATTACGATGTACCTTGGAATTGTCAAGTATACGCACAGTTGATTAGGAATGAATTATAAAGCACTCTCTATCGAAACACCGCTATTTTTGTTTATTTGAATCAACATTTAAACACGATTCGATTCTTCGCTCAGTTCTTCTCCTGTCGTGATTCTTTCGCTGCCGTTGCCAAGATTTCGCCATAGCTGTCGCGTGTAGAACAAGTATAACAGACATGTAAAACCGATATAATAACGGGAACGACGTTTCGCAAAATGCGAGCAACACGAAAATTTCGAGAAATCCGTGCGTTTTCGAATCCGGTAACAGTAGCGTCGTTGATTCTTACGTCACTGAGCTGGTTTATACGTTCGTCTCGTGTGCAGAGCCAGCATTTTTATACATAAACATCTGGCCTACGTGAGAATCGAGGAGCTCCAGAGGCACGTGCTGACCATTCTTAGTTGAAATTTTGAAACATTCGAGAAAGCTAATAATTTTATTATCTTTTTACCACATCTTTGTCTTTCTCTGTTCAATTTGAGACATTCGATCCCTATTTCGTAGCAGTATATCTGTAATGAAAAGGTAAAGGGCATAAAATTCTTAAGCAATCGCAAAAGGAAAGGTTGTTCGGGCAGTTCATAGCGTTTTTCACAAGCAATATGTCGTGTGACAGATTCTAATAGAATCGGAAGAAGATTATTTTATCATGAATTTTACTAAATAATAAATTTCGCTATGAACTTTCTCAACAACTTAACGTTACATAAATAGGACATTTGAACCAATGCCTTTACCTCGATTTTCTCGAGCGTTGATATTTTTCCCCTGAATGTCCTTTAATTTTCCTTTCATTAATGAGAGTATTATGTAAACGGGAGTGGGTTTGTGTGTCATTGAACGTTCACCATTTATCTTGTTAGTCATTCGGTTTCTTTCTTTTTTTTCATGAACTTTGCGAACGAATTATTTTTTTATTCGTCATAAATGGCATTCGCGATCGATTGGAGATTGAATGATTAGCGCGTGTCAGTTCGTTGCTGATTTCGTGATACGTGAGCGTGTACGGTCACTGTCACGAATCGATATGTGTATCTCATTAAATCGGGCAATCCATGTGTCTAACTATCGAGGTCCTTATGTTTATTTCTTTTTTCTTATTTCTTGAAACATTTTAATTTGCTCGTAATGTACGGGTTGTTCTGTAACGAATGGCCTATGAAATGTGAAATATTATTTTTAATTATCGTTAGTATTTGTTGAAAGGAAACATTCGAGTCATAGCCACGTGGAAGAAAAAATACTCATAGCTACAATTAAGTACCCGCACGTACGTCATTAATCAAGCAGTTACGAAAAGATCGACCGTACCCTTTACATGAGACGTGTTTGGGCTATTATCCCTTTAGTAATTACTTCTTCGCAGGTTATCCTTATCAGAAACTGTAAATCGTTTGCCTTGCTTAAAGTCAATATTTCACTGCTGACATTTTTATCATCGGTAACAATCGTCGCTCGTTAATACGATTTATTGTTCTATAAAATACAAACTTTACTTCTTGCAGGATGGAACATATTAATACTAGTATTATTCTTATCTATTTATCTCTGAAGAATGTTTCAAGTACAATATTCTTCCAATTTTTCGAGTTCGAAAATTACAAAATCTGCAAATATTTGAACTTTCAAACTTTCAAATTTTCAAACTTTCAAACTTCCAAATCTCTGAAGAATGTTACAAGTACAATATTCTTCCAATTTTTCGAATTCGAAAATTAAAAAATCTGCAAATATTCGAAATTTCAAATTTTCAAACTTTCAAATTTTCAAATTTTCAAACTTTCAAATTTTCAAATTTTCAAATTTTCAAACTTTCAAATTTTCAAATTTTCAAACTTTCAAATTTTCAAATTTTCAAACTTTCAAATTTTCAAATTTTCAAATTTTCAAATCTTCAAATTTTCAAACTTTCAAATTTTCAAATTTTCAAACTTTCAAATTTTCAAATTTTCAAATTTTCAAATTTTCAAACTTTCAAATTTTCAAATTTTCAAACTTTCAAATTTTCAAACTTCCAAACCTCTGAAGAATGTTTCAAGAGCAATATTCTTCCAATTTATCAAATTCGAAAATTACAAAATCTCCAAATATTCGAACTTTCAAACTTTCAAATTTTCAAACTTTCAAACTTTCAAATTTTCAAATTTTCAAACTTTGAAATATTTGGATATTCAAATTCTCGAACTTTCAAATATTCGAGTATTTAAATTTTTACATATTCAAACATTCCAATTTTTAAATATCCAAATATACAAATTTGTAAATTTTCTAATTCTCAAACTTTCAAATATTTAAATATTGAAATGTTTTATTTCTTAAACATATATATATATATATTCCCCGTTTCGAGCATCTTTAGACGCTTCGTGTTCGATGCACGTCCACGTTCACAGTTCGTCCATCAATCGTACACCGTGCATCGCGGTCCTATGCATGGTAAATGTTTGTCCTTCTGCAGTTCGCTGGTTGATGTAGACGGGCCTGATGTTGAACATTACAGTACCGATCGCGGAGTACTTTCGCTAAGTGGTATGTAGTGGGGGAGGTAGGACTTGAACCCTGATTGTGAGACCCCATGGGCCATATATACTACGGTTCCATGCAGTTCTCTTGCTACTTAGTGTCAGCTTCTCGACGATCCTTGCTGCTCTGTAGGGAAGGTATACCAAGAGGGAGACGGATCGAGTAAAAGGTAAGCGTCGTTCATTTTATTATCGACAACTGATCTTTCGTTACACTCGAATTTATATGACAAAAATTTGACGATTCTTCTTCTTTATGACTCTTCAAAGTCAGGTTTTATTCACGAAGAATGAAAGAACGCGTCGCGGAAGGAAGAAATTCGCGTATGTTAATAAGATGAATCATTGTAGCGAAGCGCGTGTCTACAATGTGGTATCGACGTTCTATGCATTTTCCTTCTGTCAATAATTCCGATAGAATTTACAAAGACATTTTTCGTACAATTGCTGCAACTATAAAAGTTACTAAATTAATGGATGATTTAATTTTAATTTTTCGTAGTTAACCGCTTTCCTTGTTGAAATCTATTTTTCTCTCGATTATCTGAACTTCACGGAACGCAAGAATTTCGCTAGGTGCGACAACTCGACTGTTAGCACACACCTACAAAGAAAACAGTCGAGATTTTATTCCGTGCACGTGTAGCTCGCCTCTTTTGTATGCGATCGCTCGAGCAAGCACACGCGAGATTCTTATCCATGGATGTCTGTTATTTCTCAAGAAACAATGGACAGCTGGTTGACACGCGGTTAAATCGCCAGTCTTGCTTTCTAGAAATCTGGATAAATTTTAAGAAGTTCGTATATCTTTTCACTTACAAAACTAGTTCTTCGTAGCTACGATCTATAAATTACAATCTTTTTTTTTTATATATTATATCTTTTTATGCTCCGTAAAGCTATTAGACTGTACTGTGTATATAAACAGGATAGATTCGAATATCGTGATATTATATCGCGAGGGAATTAATACAACACCTCATAACATTCTGACATTCCCGCATAGTTTTGTTCTTGCATCAACGCAACGCGGTTGATAATTGCAACTATCACGTACGTCACTTTGGGGTCGTTTTACTGTACGTATACACGCGTGCTTGCACTAGATTTATCGACGTTGTGCTCGAACAGGGACTTTGAACTATATCATTCTCTCCGTGACACGATAGCTTACGGTACTTGGTGTTTGTTTCGATTGTACCGTCATTTTTCACACGTTGTATCGTACTAAACATCAATTCCCGTTCTTTTAATTCTATTTAATAATTTTCAGATGAATTTGTTGGTCGTGTTCGCGTTGATAACCGTGGCTTCAGGAAATCCAGGACTCCTTCGGGTTCCTAAAGTGTATAACGCCGTGATTACAAGTAATCAAAACTTGTCCCCGTCCAGAGCATATCCAGTGATTCAACCGATAATCCATCGAACAGCGGTTGGATACGTGCCACCGGTTTATTACACGCAAGTAGCGCCTCATCTTGCCGGACCAGAAGTCGTTCATCTTCCTCAAAATCCTCTAAAATCATACAGTCAACGTGACGTACAAGCCGAACCCACCGCTACCGTCGAACAGCCGAAACCAACTGATGCGAAGGATAAAATAGAAGCAACGAATCCAAGTGCAGAAGAGAATAAAGGTTTAAAGTCAGAACCCAAGAGCAAGAACGGGGAACAAGAACCTCTAAGCTTCTATCCCAATTATCAATCGTTATACTACGATCCCTATTTTTACACGTACAGTGGATTCAACCCTCACTTGGTCCCGGGGACCTACTACGTCGACTATCAACCCTATGGCACTTTAGAACCTATTCCAGCAACCACACCGAAGAACGGGTTCTCTGAACATCTGCTTCCAGCTTACCACGAGGAGAAGAAGCTCGCTGCAAAGGAACAGAAAGAGAAAATACCAGATGTACCACCGCCACCCCTTCCGACAGCTGTGCCCAAAAGTTCCTGAAGTGGAACTTGCCCGACAAGATTCTTCCAGTTACGTTTATTCGCCGTCATGGTCAGACTGATTATTTCATAGTGTTTGGAGGAAACGATGTATTTTACGGACGATGAATGACGTTAAACCTTTTGGAACCGAATTTTGTTTACTCGCGAGGAAAGCTTTCTTTAATATTTATTGACCATAGAAACACATTTTTTTCCCAGTGGTTTTGTAAAAAGAATATATACACCAAAACAGAGTAGTTTTACTGAGAACAAATACATTCGTCGTTTAGTCAATTGAACCGTTCAGAAGCCACACTGAACAACTTCATCGATTGCAAATTACAGATGTTATAAATTCTGTTTTTTCAATTTATCTTGGAATTTATTATTTTCTGTGCCCTCTTCTTGCAATGAGTGAACTTACGAAAGGAAGCCATTTGGTTCTTGAGAATCGAATGTTAATGGGATAAAATTAAGAAGTTAATAGAGACTGCAGTTGATTAGTTTGACTTTTGACAGGCTTAATTAATGAAATATTGATGCAATATCGGGAGCGAAAGGATTAAAAAGGAACAATGAATTTGATGTACGAGGGTATTATGTGGGTCATTTGTTTTAATACAAAATTACGGCACGTGGCTGCAACTGTTTTGTTTTTTGTTGACGGCCCACATCCTCACGGAATATGATAATTGCTCGAGATGGAAGTCGTTGAACTTGAGCTTCGCGTTGATAAGGCTGCCGTCCTCTCTACGATTCACTTCCAGTTTCACCGTGACGTTCTTGTTACGATTCAATGATTCCACTCTGATGCATGTAATGCAAAGATGTCCATCCACCGACGTAGTTATATCCGCGACAGTTTGTAACGCTTGGCGTACACTGATGATTATGTTATGCTGATATACTAAATTACCAATACAATTACCCCATTTCGCGCCGCTTTTGTCATCGTCCTGAACACATTTTTCATTGTTTGATTAGAAATTTGTAGAAATACAGTAAAACTCCGTTTACCTGAATCCCATTTATCGGAACAAAATTTTAACCAATGTTTAAGCGAGATTGTCAATTTCTTGCACATAATAATTTCATTATCTAACAAAATCCCACCTGTTCAGGTATCGTTTCGTATTTGGTAAAAGCAAATCCAAGTCTCCGTGATTATATTCTGTGATTATCAAAATTTGTAATTAAGAAACGATCCAGTTGACAGATTAACTAAAGCTTCTGGTTACCGAATTTGCTTATGCGAACCTCGACTCTGTTGCATAGAGAACGATAAGTAACAGGTAAGAAAAATTAGTAAGAAAAAATGTGTGAATTCCTGTTGTACCAATTGTTTGTTCCTTCATTGCGAGTTCAGATAAATTGAGCTCTACCATATGATAGACATTTACTCATAATTTTTTATTCCCTTTTTTTTTAATAGTTTATTTGCATAGGATATTAAGCATGTTAAGTTTAGTCTGTTAAATCTTTGTAGCATAATATATACAATTTTGATAAATACATGCATAACTTACTAGTTTCGAGTCACTAGTCTTCTGATAGTCATTGTTATCTTCCACATAGTCGGAGTCTTCGTCGTAGTCCTCTTCGACATCCCGTTCTAGCGAATTCTCTGTAATTTGAAATTGGTTTGATCGTTTAATAGGATTGGCTATTGTCGTAGTTTCTATGATTTGTTCTCGAATCGGTGTCGTAGAAGAAGTGGAAGTACTGGTCTGCAGACTGTTGTTCGCCTTATTGACTGCGCGTACGCTTTTATTGATATTATTTATCGCGATCTTCACGAATGAAGGCAAGGATACGTTGTTTTTCTTCTCCGAATCGTATTTATACACCACATACTTCGGAGTCGTGGACGTTCTCTTCGCGTACTTGTCCGCTATTTCTCTTTGACGAGCGTGAAATCTGTCCATAACCGCTTTCCTTTGCGCGTAATATTCCGATTTATCATCCTTCGAGTCCTTAGTCACCGCGTAACGTTTCGATCTGTTTGTTTTATTATTGGGGAAATAATTCACGTAACGTCGATTGATTTTCTTTGTCTTGTCCACGGGTTCATCGTCGTTCGAATCGCTCGAACGTTCTTTATTCTTCCAATTCTTGTAACCAGCCTGAACGTGAGCAAGCATCAGCTTTTTATGGCTTCTCTTCGCGCCTTTGAACTCATTCAACGCAGTCGCGTTTCTTCTTACTCTGTCCTTGTGTGTTTCGTCAATTTTATCTCCGATTAAAAGATGTTCCCCATTCTCGATGGACTGTTCCTTGCCAAAGGGCTCCACTCGTAGCCGAGTGATCTTGTATTTCTTGAAAATCGGTTTAATCTTCGTTTCCAGGTCTTCACCAGCGTCCTTTCTACTAATAAGCATGAATCTCCACAGCTTTAGTTTCTTCTCTTTCCCCTTAACGTCGTACGTTTTTAATCCCTGATAGTCTCCTTCCGTAATTTTCGTCTCCTTGAAGGTAGACGACTCGATAATCACAAAAAGCGTCAACGTCAGGGCACCGACCAACCAAACAGTTTTCGGAGTCATATTCACGATCGATGCGAACGATCCTAGCACCAACGAAGCAAATGAAGGAATTCGAAGAGCGTTTCGCATCTTTGACCTCAGTTTATCTACCGTTCGTGGGGTGAGAGACCTTTCTGTTGCTGGACGAGCGATTGTTTCGATTCCTCAAAAATAATATCCAATTATAACAATATGTTTATAAAATTTATCGCAAACCGATGAAAGCAGACTAATTGATTATCTTCCGACGAGACTACCCTATGATCGTGGCGCCAATGATGCAAAACGTTCATTAGCTTTTATCGTATCGTGCAACACAATTACAGCTCTCAACGTGAACATATTTTGTTAAACACATTTAGATTGCTATTAAATTACCACGAAATTACTACTCCATAGAATCGAAGAATTTAAAGCGCAGCTAGCTAAGAACTCTGCTACGTTGGTAGCTTGTTGGCACAAAGTTTGATGAAAGTGAAGAATGTTATTATTAATATTTGTAACGTTAATTTCATATTAATGTTAGCGGATGATTCGATATAAGTAGAATCGGAAAAATGACACCAAATTTTTGATCGCTGGTGTACGTAGCTCAGAAACTTGAACCATTAAATTTCTAAATGAACGTGCAAGTACAAGGAAGTAACGGGTAAAGGTTTAAATATTTTATTTAATTAGCATGAAGCGTGGAACGTAATACACGGCAGTTTATATCGACTCAATGATAATGCTGTCATCGTCGATGTCTTCCCCGCTCTCGTTCGATTTCTTCATTTCTTTCTCTGGCTCAATCTTCGTGTCCAATTTTTCGATGCCATCCTCGGTGCTTTTGTTCTCTGGTTTCATAGTGGTTGTCGATGGTGGGCTTGGTTTAGGCGGTTCTCCCGGCTGAATGGGTTTCAACAGCGGATACACCTATGAAGAATCAGATGGATCATACTTTTTCGATGCCCAACGCACGCACGAAGCTGTTATTGTTGAAAAAATTTATTTTTTAGAGAAATTGAGGTCAAAGAATTTTAGTTTTTACCGGATTCAGTGGAAACCGGAAGTCATGTACAGGGGTGCTATAATAAATGTTATAAGCAGGCAGATGGGAGACCGAAGGCTTCCCATAAGCGATGACAGCAGCTGGAATACCATTCACATCTACGGGAACCTATAGAAACAAAGCAGCGATAAAATAGAATTTCTATAGAGAAATAAAGGAAAAAATGGTGAAAGTTTCAAGAGACACGTTACATTTTGATAGTAAAACGGAGAGTTCTGGTATTGCAGAAGTTGCGGATACACGCTGATGACTTCAGAAGGGTTATGAGGATCGTTGACGTACAAGTTTAGTCCGATTGGTTTCGACTCTATCGATACGACCAGGATTACAGCGAAGGCAAGCAACGTGGCGTAGACCTTGAAAAACGATGGTGAAAAAATTCTGACGAATTCAAAAAGAACGATTGTTTCCTTCTATTTATAGAATGATATATCGTATCGTGTGACACGAGAAACAATGCGGTAGTAAGCTGCAGATTGATCGTACGAATCCTGTGTCGAATAAAGAAACAGCTAGTCCGATGCTTTTGATAATACGAGCTTTGGCTCGATGCGCAGCATCGCGTGGCCCGCATATCAATGATTCCGATTCACAGGCAACGCGGAAACTGATTTTTTTCCGCAGATGTAACGGTTAGCCGCGTCTTGAGAATTATTCATAAAAACAGTGGATCTCCTCTGCCACTGGTGTTATTATCATTCCCAGCCCTTTTGGTCTTAAATTTATTTTATACGAATGAAAGAATAAGAATATATCGAACGAAATATATTATTTGTCGTCGTACCCGTTCACCGAAATACAAATTATAAGAAACTGTTCATAATGGAAACTTGGAGAAGTAGAGTAGGTGTGCTTCGAGTTGGAAAATTGGAGAAACGATATTTAAACGAACGATCAGAAATAGACTCACCTGCATAGTGTGATCACAGCTTCGCGATAGGCTCGCAAAACTATCTGTACTAACCGGAATTTCAGCCCTACCCGCGATTTATATATTCTTCATGGAGAGCAAACTCCCCCACCCTGTCGAATATCATCCGTGATTGTTTTTTTCCTTTGCTCCTACGCATAGCTCTTCTGTCGTTTCTCCTCGGTCCTTCGTCACGATCAACGGGATACTTGCTCGTGATTCTTTTTTTCGACGACGTAAGCGCTCCATAATGATCGAAATATTTTCGACGTTGCCCGAGGATCCACGATGAAGCGATTAATACGACGCTATGAACGATCTTTGTTAGTTAGCCTGGCAGATAACTCAGCACAATGCAAGATCTGACCGAATCTTGAGAAAATCTCATTTTCCACGGAATGATCTAGCGTGTGTTTTACGAGTTTGTCATTAGGGTAGGTAGAGTTATGACAACGTTGTTTTATCGAGGTTAAGATATGAACTTATGAATAACATGCCTGAAAGCTACAAACGGAAATAGCGAATTTATTGAAAAGTATCACGTTTGGTAACAGGTTTCTATATGGTACATGCATAATATCGGGCACAGGATGTATTATAACGCGAGGTTTATTTACTGTTTCGATTAGAAGGACTAAGACGAGATCGTGGAAGGATAGTCACACATAAACCGGTTAACGTTGGAAAATTGCCGTTTAGAATATGAATGAAGGGTGTGGCCTGGCGGCTCTGACACCCGAATTTACATTTCTAATGTTCCCGTGTCTGTCACCGTTCCGTTTCTTCGATTTCGATCATCGCATCGAATTTCTTCCCAAGGTTATGCGCGAATTCAATACTTGCAGTACATAAATTCGACGAATTACGGGATAAATAAAAATATAATTAATGAAAATCAAAGTCTCTGAGAAAGTATGTGCGTAACGTGGTACGCTGACTTAAAGTTATTAAAAGCGAGAAAGCGATAATTATACGTCGACGTGAAATTCGAGATGCACTTCATGGTATTCGTGCCAAAAGAATTTTTGACATTTTCGTTAAAGTTTGCAAGTAACCTCGTTTCGTAATTACGCGCGACAATTTCGTTAGGAAAATCGTGGAGTGAGTTGGGATTCATCATCGCTTAATCATGGTCGTTCGACGGAACTTGCGAAATCGGAAGTGCTTAACTTCACCGTGACTCGGTCCTAGTATGGCTCCCGAAGGATGGCTCTCGAGAGTGGTTAGCCGAAAATGCAAAAGACAACTTCCGATGGTGAGGCCCAGAGGCGAGAAGTGCAGCATTGACAATCAAGGGAGTAAACACGATGAGGATAAATGTTACGCTGACGTTTCGAGGTACGTATTGTCCATCTAAAAGTCATGCTTCGATAGGTTACATTATTTAAAACAGGCGTTTCATACGTTTCAATCGATCGAAACGTTCATTCGAAATCGTTAAATGCAATCTGCCGCACGATAGACGTCCTCCATTCACACAGCGCCTATTTTATTTATTCGAATAGCTCAAAGCGACGACTCCGTGTAGCAATAAAAACAACACGCTTTGTAATTAAAACACGTATTATAAAGATATGGCTAATATATCGCCGAGAACGACTAGGCGATTTTTGTGAATGCTTTGATCGCGCCAACGTCAAGTAAACAGAAATAAAATTTGACAGATTGATATGTTATTCAAACGATACCGCGATGAACTGTCGATTTTTATGCATTCATGAATAATTCAATGGCGTAAAGGTATATAAAATGCGCATAATCTGTGGAAATATATAAAATATCGAAATATTTATTATGAGAATCTCTTCCTAAATCTTACATTCTCAGCGGTGCTTATAGAAATATGAATTTCTATAAATCTCCGCAGTCGAGCAATAAAAATTGGCCTCGATGCAATCGTTAAGAAAAATAAACATAAACACGAACGCAAGTGATAAGTGCAAGGACCTAAAGTGACATAAAAACTCGGACATTTTTAATAATACTTTATGAAAATTCTCGTTTCATCTAAATTACTCAACCGATAACGAAATCCTATAAAAATATACGTCTAAGAACAAATATATAGAAATATTTTGAGCATTAAAAAGATGTCGGCGCGAACCACGAGGGAGCAGCTGATGGACCAGTTTGAACGAAAGCGCCTTTTCGGAAATCGATAGGAAGAGAAGCTCGTGAGGCGTCGACTGCGCTCGTGAAAGTTCGCACGGGCACTAATCAATCCGCGGGAGCTATCGTGTTTATCAACAAGTGCCGCATACACCTGCCTTCGCGTCAGCTTCCGTAACGGTCGTTCGGCAACAACCATCATCGGTGGCAAGCCCTTCGTTGCCAGTGATTCTTCGAATCGTGTTCGAAGACGAGGTTAAAGCACCGAGTCGTGTTCTCGACCAACCACCACCTTGCTGCGTGATAAATCGTGCGTGTTGCTCGTCGACGAAGATCGTCCTCGCCGACTCTTCCTCCGATCTTCTGCCTCCTTTTCTGGTTTTCCGCTTTTGTTTCCTTCGTTTCCTTGGTTTTCTCGTCGAGCGTGAGTTCATTGGAATTACATACTATTAATAACCCAACGGTGTCGTTGCACGATGCTGCTCTTGACCAGCTGTTTTTCAAAGGATTTTTGCTCTCGACGACGAACAGTGGCATTTTGTCGAGAATTTTCGTGTCGATCTTTTTGCGTCGTCGTAGGTTTATCAGATTCGAGATCGTGAAAAGGGAAAATTAAATTTCTAACGGTTTGTTTCTAACAGCTAAAGGTTAATCTCGAGAGGGTAAAAGGTTAGGTCAATGAATTGTCTAACGAATCATCGAACTGTATTTGTGCTTCTTCGTGTTTTTTTATTCATTTTGTCACCGTTGAATTTTAAATGATAGAATTTACGATAGATGTACTTGATTTCGACAGACTTTAGCCCGAAATGAAAATTCGCCAGACGGGCAGATCTTCGCTGTGTTCGCCGGGAAATATATCCACGAAATTGCGAGAAACTTGTTCATAATTATTTTCGGTGACTTCCTCTCAACGCGTATTATACCGATTTATTTGAGGATCTTCGATCGCGTTTGAAAATTTTCTTGTATCGTTCCGATATACTTGCGCCGTAAATACTTCGCTTCTCGAAGTACAAAGTCACCTGCCGCTCATAATTTACTGTCTCACGTCTTAATAAACTGATGATCTTCACAAAACACTGATGGAAGCTTGGAGACATTATCCATCTTTTGGCAAGCAAATTTCGTTCCTGCCATCTTTCATCGTCGCGTCATCTGCAAACCCTCTTTCCACATATTATGTGCGCGTTGAAATCCGCCGATTTCGAAACAATGCTCGCTGTGATCTCCTTGAAAAAGTCCCGAAAATATTCTCCATTTCAATTTACACGACAAAGTGAATTACACAATTTAGCGAATTTTGTATTCTTCGCATTTTTATGAATTGCGACGTGCGTATGAAAGTGAAGTGAATCTATCGAATCTTAATGAATCAGCGATAAAACGTTATTATTTGCTGGAGTTTCGCTTAACTGTCTGCGATGACCGTGTAGAAACCGTGTTTTGTTCCGCGCTTCAGGACACGAGGTCCAATGATGCACCGCTTAATGATCGAGGGGTGCGATCGAGGAGGGTGGAATCGAAAATATGAGAAAAGGGGCGCGGTTTTCGGAAAGCGGTCGTTACTATAAATAGAGCCGCCTCGTGCGTGCGTGCTATGCTTTTAAACATAGTTTTGGCAGCGCGAAACGTCAAACCGCCTCGGAGTGGCAAAGCGCGTGGATCGTTTCGCGAATTTCACGGAAAACATTGGCCGGAATCCTTGTTCCTTTCTGCAATACCTGGTTCAAATCACTGGACATCCTCGAGTCTGGAGAATAAAATGTGACTGCGTGTTATTATTTTTTAAAAAATCATTCGCCCCTTCGTCAACTCGTATCAAGAAGGAAATAAAGAAATAGAAGATTTGCTGACAACATCGAGTAAAATAAAATTCGTTTCATCGTGAAGTCGCGTTTTGATAATAGAACGATCAATATCGTTTTGAACGTACGTCGATTGAATAAATTAGCTGTTTTATTTCGTTGGTTGTTGTGCCGCGTCTCGACGACTCTTTTCTTGCCTTTTCTTCCGATCAAAGGGAGGTAAAAGAGCGGGGAGCTTCGTCTTGAGGAAGAAATGAAAAGTGCATCGGAGAAGTGTGACAAGGAGAACCAGCGGCCGATGGAGAGAAGCCACGAGGCTGATGGAGACGTGCAGGATGCCCAGGACGAAGAGTAAAAATCGCCATCACACTTACAAAAACGCCTGTCCCCGTGTTTCGTGCGTGTGCTCGTCGCTCTGCGTCAGGTTTCCGGTTCCCGTTCCGAACGCACATTTGCAGACGCTTCGATGCACACTTTGCTACACGCTTCTTTTCGTTCGTATGCAATGGACGCAGAAAGTATTTGTATACCGATAGATTTTAAACAGTATTTCGTAAAATTATGGTTCCTTGGTCAATTTGTATAAGAGGATGAGTTCGTACGTGTATATGTCTTGTCAGAGGTCTGTAAAATCGGCGTGCAGGAGAAATAAATTATCGGTCTGATAATAAATAGTTTTCGCACAAATTGTAGCGTCATTGAAAATTACAGTCGAAGGAAAGGAATAAAAACGTGTTATCAGAAATTTGTTGTACGATATCTGTTCTAGCGATGTCCAAAAATATAGAAGCTCGTTATTTTATAAAAGTTGCTTGAGAAACCAGAGTTTCATAGACTGTTGTTTATGCGAATACTTCCTACATTCATCGTACGTTACACATACGTATTATTTCTACTTCTACTACTACATCGGAGAATCGTTTAGTAGCAAGTTCCAATTTTCCTTGAGAAATATCATCTTATTCAAAGAGGAAGGAATGGTTGTTTGATAGAAACAATAGCGAAACGTTCCGGTGGAATGCGATTCATTGCCGGTTGGCTGGTCTCGCAAGGTTAATTGCAAAATATTGGCATGGATAGCGATACGATTCTGGCCAAATAAATTATAATGTTGTCGCGAATGTCCAATAAAATCGTTGACAATAATTGGTCCGTATATATCGTAGGAAACTAGTTACCGTGTACAATGTGTCATCTTGAACGTGGACGGATAGTTGTCATAAAAAAATGCAGATGGCCGACGAGTCTTTCCATACAATTTATTAACTGAATTACAACTTGCGATGCATTCGTTACCCGTATTTTTTATCGTAGCTTTATTTAAATCCTGTTGCTTATAGAATCATAGAAGACTGGCTAGTTCCACGATACCTTCGACTTTCTTTCAATGCAAACATTCGCGATTCCAGTCTTTCGAATCTTCCTTATCGATCAACTTGAACTTACCATCCTATAGTTGACACTTCAAAAACTGTCGATAATTGATCCGGGAATGCATGCAGCGTTTGCTATCGCGATTAACACTCGAGAAGAAAGGAAGAATGGAGCTCGTGTCATCGAAGGTATCGCGGAAGTTCCGAGAGGAAGTAGATATTGGCCATTGCCGCCATTTAGTTATCGATGCATAATGATAACGAACGACTTTGCCATTTATTTCGAACATCGCTTGTTATTTGGCCGTGTTAATTAACCTTGAATTCGAGGCTTTCCGACGTTCGATTTTCATTTCTGTGACATTGGCTAACAGCGTGGCGTACGTGAAAGGAGACTAATGCGCATTACGCGCGAGAAATTGGCGCAACGCCAATGGACAGTCGATTGATGATACCGTGAATGACTCTACGTTCCTCGCGTACCTGTCCCATTTTCTTTCTTTTTCTTATAGAAAAGAGAATCGTGATTCTTTTGTTTCTACATCGCAGATATACGAAGGACATTGTAGACGTCAGTAGGACAAGCCGCTACGTTCCATTAGTTAAGTATGACAATAATGAATTTTATTCTCTTTCGTCGATACACGATCAAACAAACACACCGTTTTATTTTATTTCGTGCGAATAAAAATAGACGACAGACCCAGTGAAAGTTTTTTCGATCGATTGACACGTGAGAAAATAAAAATTCATCGAATGGTTATAAAATATTTTTCCTTCGAAACGAAACGATCAGTGCGATCGGCATCGTTCTGCTTGCTACTGTGTGCAATCCCCCCTTTGTTATGCGTAGCATTTTGGTAGCACGAGATTGCATGTTCGACATCGGTTTGCCAAGATAAAGCGTGCTGTTTGACTTGCAATTCTTTCACGCGCGTAGCTCTTCTCTGACTCTGACCGATAATTGAGCTTTGATTGTCGGCTGTTTGTGGTTTAGTGTGATGTCACCGAGCAACAAAAGCGCGGACGAGGCTATAAACGAAGCGTTGTTGGAGAAGCTACGAAGTTGCGTGTCCAAGCCACAGGAGGCCGATACGTTCAGGCACATCGCGGCTAAGATTCATGCTCGTGTCACGTCTTCAGGTAACCATGCTTACACATACATGTACCTATTGTTTCTTATTTTCTCTTTATTTTACTTCGCGACTTTCACAATTCAGGAAATTACATTTTTGCATCGTTAACAAGTCCGGCAATAAGATTTCGTGCGGATTTAAACGACGTATAAATAGGACAGCACTTTCTTTCTTCTTCTAGGGAAACATTTTTTTGAAACGAGTACGTTTCTCCGGTAAACCAGTTTCTCGTTTTATTCGTTATCCGTTTCGGAATCGTGAACGATCACCGAGCAATAAGTTTCGAATGCGGTAGCAAAGTTTTAAACGACTCGAAACAGATTGGACACTTTAAGACGGAGCCTCGTGCCGCTAAATTGCTATTTTTACCGCGAACGTTGGCTTCTATTTCATCGGGCTAATCACCAGAAACTTGCACAATTTATTATTCGTACCGTGTCGGGGTGCTTGCACGGCCGCCCTTTCGTCAGCAGCGGGAACACTCGACACGTTCCCGTCTCACGAATTTTCGTCCTCAATTCCTTTTTACGTTGCTAACAAACGGCTCCCTGGTAATTCCCGTTCGCACGAACTCTTTCCATGTAAAACGAACAACCTTCGTGTCAAAAGATCGGGTCAAAAAGAGTGGAAAAATGCATAAAGAACATTACCACATTGTCGACGAAAGAACTCGGATGTCGGATTCAAAGTCAGGCCACTTTTGAATACACGATGGAACCTTCATTATCCGCGCTACAAATCATTTACTTTTGAGCTACCTTGTAAACGTTAATACTAAACAAGAGCAGAAGCTCCCAAATAAAAATGTAACAACTTCTTTTCAGCTGCCATCCTTGTTTCTCAAGCTTTTCTTTTATATTTGTAAGTAAATCGCTCTGCCGAAACACATCAGAAATTGACAGAAAGCCATAAATAACGAAGAGTAAAATAGAAAACAATATCGTGAGGAACGATGATGAAGCATTTTCGCGATGTATTGCAGATAAACACGCTGCGTTCACAATTATATTCCCATGCATGCCACGATATTATCAAACGATCAACGCTGCGTTTCATTAGTACATGAATTTAGACCCAGTTTCACCTATGCGAATTTCCATCACACGCGACCGACATCGCCTGTGTGCAGCCATTTCTTTTTTAAACGATTACGATTGCGTCGATGTGACGATAAGGATTCCACGGATTGGCGAACAGGTGTGCCAAGCGGAGTCGCGCGTCATATATTGGCCGTCACTCGTTATTTTCGAAAAGCCGGCTTTCGGTTACATAAGAGTTTTCTTTAATGCTGATAGATCGTTTGGACGTAATCCAAACCGTACGGTACAATGTTAGACTGTCTCCGAGAGAATCGCGGTCGTGCCAATTTGATAAGGACTCGTTGTCCCGTTGATCGATATTTCTTTACGTTCGGAAGCTCGTGGAAACACAGTGTCGTTGCACTGAGTCATCGTTTGGCTAACGAGACACTTTCCATTGGAAAAAGTTTCCTTTGTTATTGCAACATTATGCATCGTCATTTCACGGTTGCTTCCAATACGTAGTTTCATAGAGCGAATTGCGACAATTTTTTTATTCGAGAAAATACGTAACAGACGGAGAGACGGTCTTCCAGAATCTGGTTGCGAGTTGGTTTGCTCAAGTTCTTTTGAGCTGGCTCGCGTTCAACTGACTTTTTTCTCTAAACGCTCGTGCACGTGTTTAATGTAAGTATCTATTTACATTCTTACGAGACCTGCAATTCCTAAATACGTAAACGGTGCTTTATCAACGTTTCGATCGAAGAATCTCCGATTAGGCGATGCTTTCAATTAGAGGAAACATTAAAAATGTAATAGCGATCGATTATATCGAGAATATGTTGCGCCAATGGTTGAATATTTTCTCAGGCCAACAGCTTAGTGTGTAACATCCAGCTTTTTTATGGATAGTGTTCGTGGCATTGGTCGCAATTGGCCTCGTGTCAAGTCTGAAATAGGAGCCATGTATTTTGTCAATGTCCAGTATGCTTGGTATCGCATCTGTTCCTTCGATTATTCATGGTTGCGGGCATTGATTTATCTATGATTTACGTATGTTGTACTTTGTTGTTTCATTGACAGGAAATCGACCAATATAACGACTATTCGTTGATAATCTTAGAGTACAGACGGTCTGATTTTCCTCGTGGAAATTTCGTAAAATTCTAATTATGGCTATTGTATTAAAACGTTTAAAGAATCGGTATCTTCCAGATCGGCGGGTACGCGAGCGCACGTTGGAGAAATTATGGCGCAAGAATTCCGGCGCGATGGAAATATTCATCACAACGTTGGAGGTGGGTAGCTCTTTCAACTCTTTGCGTTCAAACATATTTTCGTTCGCAAAAGTTCGCTTCGAAAGAATTTACGCGCGATGAATTTTTGAGGGGTAAACGACGCGCACTATCTACGGAGGATTAATCAACTGTTGTCTCAAAGCTTCTATCTTATAGAGCGAAACTTTGTCAATCCCCGTTGTTAGATCACCGCTTGGATCAAAGATGAAGGCGCGAACTTTTACTTGAAATCGCGTTCCTGATTTTCAAGGGGCGTGACCGAACGCCCTGGCTTTTGCGAAACCCGACATTTAATCGACACTTCGTGGATCCAATTAAGCGTGCGGATAACCATGTCACGATTAACATTTTGCACGATATGGCGTGGTTAGGTCGCATCAGCCAGCTCGGTCCCCATTGTCTGTCTCGTCGACAGGGTTTCCTGCGGCATGCAAAACTGGAAATCCGTTCGTTCCATTTTCTGTTAAGTATTGCACGCACGCATCGCAGGAATAATTATCTGCATGGCCTGCTGCGCGTATCGAATATCTCTCGATCGTTTCCTTTACTGTTGCAACGAGTCCAGATGCGTTAAGTATAAATCGTGGAAGAATTATAAAGTTCGTTTGTTACAGAACTGCAAGGATCACGTGATAAACTGCAGTATCGCCAGCATACTACACGAATGCATATCACCCCGTGTCGCGAAGGGGAAGACCAAAGGGAACAAGAACAAAAGTGCCACAAGTAATTGCAATTTCTAAGTTTTGACGAGTCGGTGTTATTGTTTCTGAAGAAAATCTGCCAGTATATCTGTCGTACAGATTTGTAGAAAGTTTGGAAACCTAGATCGTATAATTGCTATAGAAGACGTATGGTTAATTGAAACGATAATTGGCTGTCCTTTACAGGATCCAGCAGCCGAATGGCAGTGATGCAGCTGATCAATTTAGGAATCACGCAAGTTCTAGTTAAGCTTTTAGTTAACCTGCAACACGCGGACACTATTTCGAGCGAAGTGCTCACGCAGGAGGTGCTTTGGCTTTTGGGCCAGGTAATACATCGTCGTTACCTTTACAATCTCATTCAACTTCTTTCAATGTTGTAAATAAATCTTACAGATAGCCCAGAGGGACCAGAAGTTCGTGTCAAAGATAAAGATGCTTAATACGATAAAATTGTTTCACACGCTCCTGAAGCAACATTACAACAACAGCAAAACGCTACTACCGTTGTTGTTGACTGTCAAATGTCTGGCCAGAAACTGTGAGTAAATTGTCTCTAGATGAATAGATCTCTACAATTCAGAGTTTACGGATATTTCTATATTTTCTACGTAGAAATATCTGTAACTTGTGTCGAACGTTATAACTTGTTCATAGTTGTTTAAATCCGATTGGTTTTGCAGCAATCTCTCTTCAAGTGTTGGTGAAGGATGGGATCTCCAGCACACTGGAGAAAACGTTCGTATGCGTTGGTTACATGCCGCATCTGAAACTCAGATTGCTGTTAGAGTGTTTCAAATATTTCACAACGAGCAGTACGTAGACTATTTTCGTTTATCGTTAGCGACGCGCGAGCTGATCCCATCAGCGAATTGAACTTTAGCAATTAGCCGGAATTTAAACGAGTACCGGTATACAACTTACTTACACGAGCATGTGTGTTTTGTTCGTAGAACTTTGTTGCACGAAATTCGTGAAGGTGGGCCTTGTACATCTGTTGATGAGGATTTTCGAAAGATGGGAACGATTCGACGGCCCGATGAGACTGAAGATTTGCAATTGCGCCTTGATCACGTTGCAGCACTTATGCGTCATAAGTGAGTTTATTCGTGCCGACCTTTAAGCGTTGCGAATTACGAGAACAGCCGGCCGGAAGTTGAGTCTGTAGGGCGTAGAACGTACGGTCGTGTGCGATGGTTTAACATGATTCGCTTTTCCGCATCGACCATCGTGTTCTTCGGTTATTCCTAAATAAAAATACAAAGCATTTAGATTAGATCTTTATTTATTTAAATCCATCGAGCAAATTGAAGTTTAAATAACAGGACTTTACTGATTATCTTCCATTATCTATGTTTTCTCGTTCATGTAAGCATTTTATGTTCACGACAAATACGTTCGATTGTCAGAGATTCGTTTAATCTGTTAACCGAAACTTCTTATTATTATTGAATCAAGAATTAATAAAAACAAACGACTTCCAGATAAGTCGATTATATCCTTTACAAGCATAAATGTATAATTCGTTCTCGACAGAAATGCCACAATGCGTTAGGAGATTAAAAATGTTATTATACCCTAGAGTTATGTCAGCCTTGATTAACAACTTAATCGTGTATTAACCGAAAGATTGGCCGAATAACCAAAAGCTCGTATAAATGGAGTTCTACCGCATACAGGCGTCGTTTCTTCTTGTGTAATTATTTTTGAGCCGGTTAGTTATAGCTTAGTTAGGACATCGAATGACTCTAGTTATCTTTTCTTACGACTTATTTGCCATTTCTTGCAGAACAAACATATCGCATGTAAATTTATGTACACGTTATATCCACAAGCGGTGGTTTTACGTCGCCATTACACGTTGGGACTTCTTTTTGCCCGTTTCAGAAGCCGGCAGAAAGGCTATCAAGACGAACAATGGTCTGCAACTACTGTACCGGTTTTGCAGCAACTGTCCGGAGGATAAGGCATACGATTCGTTGCTGTCACGTATATGCGGAATAATCAATCAATGTCTGGAGAAGAAGGAGCTGCCGGTGCCCGAAATGTCTCCGGCAAGGTGAACGAAACATTCAAGGACGCACGAAATCGATAAACGCTCGATCGTAGCTCGAATCGTTTTTTCACGACGGTAGCTTATTGCTGATCTGGGCTAACGGTTCAACTATCTGACGTTATCCGTTATTAATAGTAGAAGAAGCATGTTGTTTGTTACGATAATGGTTACAAGATAAGCGATTGAAAGAGAAGTAGAGATTCGTGTATCGATTTACTAAATATTGAAACGAGAATTTTACTTTGGGTATCTCGAATATTCAGTGTGTCTTATGTGTATTGTGTACATTGCTGCGTAGATATCCTCCGGCGACATGCAGCATGATTATAAATAACCTTGTAAATCTGTGTCGAACTCTTTCGCAGATTTGTGCTACCTGAAGCAAACGTTAGACCGAATAGCGCCGAGAGTGGCAGCGACATCGACAGCCAGGTGCGTATTTTTGTCGGTCAGAATGATGCAACGAGTGAAACGTAAGGTTGCGAGGCGCCACACGGGATCGTAAAACATCGTATAATTGCCTTTTGACGCGGCAATGGTTTCTAAGAAACTGTCTTAGGTCAAATGTTAAGTACCGAACCTTAGCGAGCATCTGTAATCTACAAAGAGCAAAATGTCTCTACGCAGGCCTGTAGCGTGGCTTCTCTTGGAAGACTGTACAGTGACCTTGATTCCGGAGACGAAGAAGAAAGTCAGAATTCAAGGACGAACGTGAAAAATATGAATGCTGCCGACGAAGTGGACGAGAGCAAATTCTTCGCTGGTGTGTTCACTTCTCAAAGATCAGAGGAGGATCTCGCTGAGTACGTCGACAATATTTTTAACAGTCAGCTTTTTGCCTTAAACTTTCATTGGGAGAAAGTAACCTTAATTAAACCGTATGTCCCTTGATTGTTTAGATACGGCGTTTTCTTCAAAGAATTAGGCAACCCACAGAGCCAAGTTTGCGTAGCAAAGTCTTCAACGGAGAAATTGATCGATGCAACAGACACGAGAATATGCAGTAGCAAAATGAAAACGTTCACGAAGGATCCGACAAAAGAAGGGACAACAAAGAGTCAAACGTCAAACAATGACACGGCTATCAAAATCTTTAACGACATGTCTTCGAATTTGTCGGATCAACAGGCCTATTGCGTGATAGCGAGCAGAGTGAAAAGCGTGATAGGTTTCGTGAAGGTGGCTTACCCGGATCTAATCGGTGGCGATGGTCTCGGGAAGGACGAGCCCTTGAACAACAAGGACAGGAAGGTCTGTCGATCGAAACTTCTTACGTGCGTGGAACGAGGTCTTCACGGTGGCACCTTGGTTCAAGAAGTAGTCTATGATCTTGACGCTTTAGCTTCTAATAACAGCGACGAGCAAACACCGGCTGATAATCATTTGTGCAACTGGGATGAGAACAGGATAGGGAAACGTTGCTCCGACACCAAACAGCTGCACTTCGAGTCCAGATTCGAGAGCGGGAACCTGAGGAAAGTTATTCAGGTACAACTCTATGAATATTTCATATTATTCCATCTTAATCGCACTACCAGCCATAAGTTATCGCGGACATCGGTCGACCAGGACACCTTATTTATTTTCTCAAAAGTTTCGATTGCCATCTACGCCTCGTTTTTTGCACGGAACAACCTTTTTCCTGAGAAATAAGGGTATCGGTAATGTTGATTAATCAGCGTCTCGATAATATAGAATGCGAATAAAATATCGATTTACTTAAGGAAGTCAGTATTCCTTAATATCCTAACACTCTCCAAACTTACGAGTATGAGTACGTTATAATGTAAAATACTAAATAAAATAAAACATGCCGTGATTTTCCAACAAGTAAATAACGTGTAAATACGATAGTACTTATGGCTGATAATGTATATCTAATTTTCCGAAGAATGATACTTCCGTTGGTTCTCGTTTCGCGGCAAATCTGCATCATTTCTTTCCAATCCGCTTCCTTGCAGATAGGCCCGAGAGAGTACGATCTAATCTTGACCCCGGATGTGAACAGCGGCTCCAGGCATCAGTGGTTCTATTTCGAGGTATCAAACATGGAGGCGAACCTGCCGTATACGTTTAACATCATCAACTGCGAGAAGGCGAACTCGCAGTTCAATTTCGGTATGAAACCGATTCTCTTCAGCGTGACGGAAGCTGAGTTAGGCAGGCCAGGTTGGGTGAGAACAGGCGCCGATATCTGCTACTATCGGAATTGTTATCAACGTCCAACCAAGGGGAAAAATTACCTGTCTACGTCGTTCACTGTCACCTTTCCTCATGCGTACGATGTTTGTTATCTGGCGTACCATTTCCCTTATACGTACAGTTTGTTAATGACTAATATTTGGAAGTGGGCCAGGAGGGTTCCTTCGAATACGTATTTCAAAGCGGAGACTCTTTGCGAAACGTTAAATGGAAACAACAATCCTCTGTTGACCATTACGTCTTTGGATTCTAAGAACAATCCTGTACAGGTGAGCTTCGAAGAGGAAATACGTATAGAATTTCAGAATTGAAAAGGATATTTTATTAGGCCGATGGATGACGAATGGCGTTGATTTTATTACATAGAAATTTTAACTCTTTGACAGGCTGATACAACGAAGATGAATTCAGAACGAACGGCTTAGGAAATATTTATTTCGACGTATATTTATCGTCAAAATTTCTTTTGATAAAAATTCCTATTTTTTATGTTACACTGCGAAAGGATCAATGGAATGATCTCGAAACATGTTTCCTCTTTATTCTGCAGAACCGTAAAGTGATATTTCTAACATCGAGAGTTCATCCGGGTGAAAGCAATGCTTCATGGGTGATGGATGGTACGTTAGAGGCGCTGTTGAGCAACAACCCTTACGTAGCGAGTTTACGAGACGATTACGTATTCAAAATAGTGCCAATGCTGAACATCGAGGGTGTGGTAAACGGTTGGTAAGTGATTTCTAAGAAGGTAATTATGTTAAAGGTTGACAAAGATCGACACGATACCAACAAGAATGTGTTTCGTACCTTTATTAATATTCAATTACACAAGTTGCACATTCGCGCCGTGTTTACGCAATGATATTCAAGATCCATGCGTCGATGACCTATCGTAGCAGTAAGAAAAATCATCTCGTGAATGTTGATCTACGCGTATGCCGATTGTCATATGTCTGGATGACCGAAACGTTGCGATTCGTACGTGTTCCTCGAGTAACCTTTTTCCATTTAGCATCATTCGAGACCCTGAATACTCTGATTTTAGTTCGAACGTTAAAATTACGATCAAGATCGACGTTCGTTACCGTTATCAGGGAGAAAATCCGGGTCAAACCGATCGGCTACGAAACGTTTCATCTTGCAGACGTACGAATAACGTTAACTTAACGTTAACTTAATTAACACATCGATATGCATGAAGATTCGTGGCACGGGCGGACTCCCAACCCTACACCAATGATGATTCGGTTAGCCTTAAGAACAACGATAATGTAGTTCACCGTGCGTTTCCTCCTGTACCAGCTTAATGCCTGAGATCCCACGCAGATGAGTCCTCACGTTCGTGTTTATTATCATCTACCATGTCTACGAGTCAAATAGCGCTAAATGGATACGTGATCCGATAAAAAAAGACTGCTGAAGAGATAGAGAAGAATCGAGCGCGACCGATCCTGTCACGCGGATGCAATATGTCCGCCGGTGCCACTGATTAAGGATCGAATTGAAATGTTGGAATGAATGCCCTTGCGAGAACGATGTCGGCTATCGTCGGAGATCGACGCCAGAAGGAAAAGACTCGCTTCCAAATTTACGTATGTATTCGAGCAAATTAACTGTTAACTTAGCTTAAGTTTCAAAGCAAACCAAAACATTCTTGAAACTTCATTCAACGGTATCAAGACATCTCTGTTTAAGACGAAACCTGATTTCGAAAGTTTTCCTTCTGTCGATCTAAAGAGCCCGACGATTGCGAACGGCGTGAAAGAATCCGACGAGCGCTAACCGGAAATTTCATTGAAATCAGAACGAATGGATGAGCGATGAATGGCAACGACCGGCCCCATCGTGATCGCGATGGGATCGCTCGACCGCACGCGTGTACGCGTGCCTGATGTCCGCTGTATAAACATTAAAATAACGTACATTAATACATCTAGTTCCTCGAGAATCTCCTATGCTCTTCACTTATTAACGAACAACGCGACGATGCCTAAATTGTAAAGCGTTACTTGGACGGAGGGTCTAATACTTTGCCGTTGGTGCGCACTTTGATGTTGTACCTGTAGGCCGGTTCCGCCTCTGGCAGGATCGTGCTGCTGTCGTCGTCTTGATCCTTCATCATCGACGATTCAGCCGCCTCTGGTTGGTCGTTCACGTAGTAATCTTGGACGCTGTCGTATGGACCGACCGTGTGTGCGTCTTCTAAACCGTTATTTGGCGACTCGGTTTCGCCATGCATCTCGAAATAATCCGGTGACTCTCGATGTTCGACTTTCATGTCGGAGGCCGAACGTAAGGAAGAACGATGAACTTCGCGAGTCTTAAGACCATCGAATACGCTGTCTTTTCTGGCCTGTGGACCTGGAGTGTCGGTAAAGAGGCTCGTGATGTCAGGAAGATGATCCGGCCTGGTGTTGTCCAGTTCAGCGTTAGTAGGTTGTTCGTGATCCTCGGTGATTACTGGCGAAGACGTGGACGGTGATAAGGCGGGTTGCTGTTGCTTGTCAGACGCGGGAACGGCCGTGGTAATCAGCCTGCTAACGACCGGGTCTTCAGGTAATTTCTCGTCGACAGAGCTCTCTTCTTCCGGTGTTAACTTCTCGTCGATGCTGCTCTCATTCTGCTCGTCGTTCTTGCTGGCGTTGCTTTCCTCATGCTCGTCGACCTGGTCGTCGCTGGCTGGCGCCGAGGTGGTTGTTATGTAGGGTCTGCGATTTCTGCAAATCGCGCACTAGTTTCAGCAGAACGTTGTCGTCTCGTTCACGACGGCAAAGCGATAGGTTTA
Source organism: Bombus pyrosoma (assembly GCF_014825855.1). Classification (NCBI taxonomy): domain Eukaryota; kingdom Metazoa; phylum Arthropoda; class Insecta; order Hymenoptera; family Apidae; genus Bombus; species Bombus pyrosoma. The sequence goes on along the minus strand of NC_057770.1, from coordinate 4,017,840 downwards.
CAGAGGATTATTATTTAGAATGGAAAGTTGTAACAGTGACTTGTGGTGTTCCCTCTCGTATATTAGCGATAATTCATATTAGCATTGTCTATGGTGTTAAAAGCATATAAAGTACATAGAAAAAGTCTGGCACCACTGCTTAGCGTAATATTAGTAAGATCAAATATTGAAATCGAGAAACGTTGATAATATCAATTTATAATCAGTAGTGTCCACGCTTTTTCAAATTGACGTGTGTGTTTTCCCTGTCTGTCTGTATGTCTGTGTGTGTGTGTGTGTGTGTGTGTGTGTCTGACGTTTGCGAGAAGCGAGAGAATGTGTTATTAATTATAAGCTGTGTTCTCGTGTTCGGGAACGTCACGAGCGATAAGCAGTTTACGTCCGAACGACAGCAAAGGATGTCGCACAGTTTCCCAAGTACCATCTATCTTAACAATTATTCAGACTACATTATCCAGTGAAGCGTTATTTATCAGTTCCTTCTATCAGTTCTCATAACTCATAACCGCACGGAGAAAAAAACTTGCCAGTCCGTTAGCCACTGTGGACTCACTGGCTCTCTACGACCGCCTATTCAATTAACGTATGAGACAAAGACACCTTGTCCGCGATTAATACGCGCTCGTATCGAAACGTTCGCTCGATTAATTTGCATACGAAATACGAAGGAGCCTCGTCGTACCATAAAATTGTTCGCGCTTGAAAAATCGCCGCCGTTGAAAACCCTTTGGCGTAAATGCATGGTTACAAGAAACGCCTATGGGCCGGCCAATTATCGTGTCTCTTTCACTGATATCTTATCGGTTTGTCCCACCGTTTTCTATTTTTTTGTCCGTGCGCCATCGAGATTCACCTTGGTACACGTTGAACTCTTCTGATAGCCTATCTGCCTATCTCATTTTCTCTCTCTTATTCTCGGCGGTTTTGTGTATTTTTGTGACAAGTATTATCTCACCTCTTACCCCTGAGTCGCAGAGACTGGAATGCTGCCGTAGTTGTAGTAGTAGCATCTTGTTTGCTCGCAGATGAAGTCTTTCACCAAGGTGCAGTCCTGGGCCTCCCATGCTAACGTAGGCGCTGCCATCGCGACGCATCCGTCCGCGCTGCCGCTGTCACCGCTGGAACCGAACAAGTTCCGGATTAGAATTTAAATCACCCGGCATCCGTTTATCGATTCGATGCACGCGTTTCCGGGTGAAGACGCGTGCACGCCGCGGAAGGGACGCCGATAATTATCGTTCGTGACGGCGAATCGATCTTCGATCTATTGTCTTCTTCCTTGACGCGAAAGAATCTTCGCTGTGTTTCTATTTGCCTGGTTCTGTAGACAGAACGTGACGCTTGCTTCCTCCTGGATGCGTGTCTTTTGTCTATGTGATTTCCGGTTCTGACGGGGTCTTTTTCTTTTTTTCTTTTTTCTTAACGAAGGATCGTCACGAGGTTCGTTCCAATCCGATAAATCGTTGTTTCGCAAGGTTACGCGCCGAGATAAAGTTCATAATCGAATAGTCACGCTTGCTACTTTCTGTGTGTGCGTGTCCCTCGTCTACGCGATTTCCGATTCCGATGAGATTTTTTTTAACGAAGGATCGTTAAAAGGATTGGAAGGTTCGTTCCAATCTGGTAAACTATTACCTCGAAAGGTTAGAGAGTGGCATAAGGTTCTTAATTCCAAAGGTCGTTACGAAGTAATCTATGAATTGATTTTAGTGGAAGTTTGACGTGCAAGTTGATGATTACCTTTCGCGTGCCACTCGTTGAGGTTCGGTGCCGGGTGGAACGTCAGCGGGTCTGTTGCCAGGTCGCCTCAACATGTAGTCGAAGGTGGCATTGAACGGAAGACCTGTGCTCATCCAGAGGAACATGTCCGTGCCCAACTTGTTGCCGGATGTCCAGAAATCGTATTTAACGTAGCCGGCGTTTTTCAAGTACTGCGTCATCGTGTCTGCTTTTTCCTTAGTCTCGAAAGAGGCCAACTGCAAGCCCAATGAACGACAGTACTGGTAGGCCAAGAAGTAATTCAGTTCGGGACTGTAGGGATTCATCCTTGACACGAAGTATTGCACACCGTCTAACTGGATCGTTGTGATCCTTTGAGCTGTAAATTCGTTTCAACGAACTTATTATTATTCGTTAGAGATGTTCGTCAATTGTCGAAAGAAAGTATATTAGGTAGATATTTCTGCTAAATGTTTACCAAGTGTCATGTTAATCCCCTGCAATTTATTCCTAATAATTGTCCATGCAGCATTTCATTATGCTTGAATACATGGGCTAAATTTATTTAAATGAATTCAAAATTATGTATCGATAGATGCTGTTTACTCTCGAAAATCAACACATGTTTCATCAATTCAAATGCTAGAGAGCTATCGATCGAGCCCATCCCCGACACAGGGCCAGCTGATGAATAAAAAAGGAAATTCCTTTCTTGTTCTCGTATTATCTCATCGAGGCACGTCTCCGCCATTGACTTCCGACCAGACCACAAATGGCAGCCCCAGACGCGGGAAAAATCATCCTGTGAATTCTAATCTACTCGGTGTTCCATTTTAGCATGGCCGCGTGAACCGTTACGTCTGCTAGCAATTATAAATACTTGTTATTCGTTTAATTCGGAGATGCATGTCGCGAAGCGGAAGAAAAATGCACTCGACGTATCCGAACGAACGTCATTCCCATTCACATCGAATTCTATAGCCTTTCAGCATTTTAAATCAGCCTATTCTAACCATCTAGATCTATCAACTACCATTGTCTTCCGTTTCCTTTTCTTCCCTTCCCGTTAATTAAGCTTCGTAAAATTTGTTACGAATACTGCTATTAAAAAATATAGCTGCATCGGTTTACAACGTCACATCGAACAGGTCGATTGTGTTCAGCTTAACTCACACTCCCGCTCGTCGTAAATCATTTACTATCGCGATTTTAATTTATTACCTCTGGGATATGTGTACATCATTGACGCTGTTCGTTATAGCCAGACTCGCAGAATGACTCTGTAGTTTGTGAGAAGTGCCGTGTTCACACGATACATGCCGTGCGAGTTCATTGACCTTCTACGTCTATTTGGTTAACTGTACTTATAAATTATGACCGGTTCAGGCCACCAAATAGTTCGCAGACGACTGCTACAAAGCCTAGAAATTTCGCACGAGCTTCGCCCGAGCTGTTCTCTCCTCTTGCGTGGAAAAATCACCTCGAGATTATACTAAAATTCCTTTAGGAACGTAGATCGCGTTATTTCCGTTAAATTATCAAATTTCTTATCGCAATTGGAAATCGCGATGGACGTTTAAATATGTATTAGATTTTTCAAAGATTTCACGGAGAAAAGAGAGTAGTATTTTCGACGGCACGTGTTACGAAATAGACGAGCAGGCAAATGATTCGAAGCGCCTTGAGAGAGAAGACGCGTGATAAATTGAAAGGGTGCGTTTCGCGTAAAAATGCTCCGGTTCGTGAAGCCCGCGGCGCAGGTGGTGGTAAACGACCTGAAGACCTTGAGACGTCTGCCGCCAGTGCTCTCTGGAAAGAAGACGCCTGCTAGACGCTATGAGCCGCGATTTCATTCACGAATTACACGTCAGTCGTATGGTAATTAACGCGATCGCGATGACGATAGTTTAAGGGCGTGGAAATTTGCCAAGTATCATTACGCGTTACGTGAAATAAAAATTCAGGACGATTAAAAAAAAAAGAAATATTTATCAAAGAAAAAAAATTCGAATTTAGAAAATACAAGGAAAGAATCGTGACATTGGACGGACCTCTTGTCGTTAATTAAAGTCTGGATGCACGGTATCGTCCGTTGAGCACAAAAAGAATCGTTGGGCGAACGTAGCATGAATAACGAACCGCGAAGAAACGAGTCAGAATGACGAACGAGTGATCTTGAAGTCGCGTGCGTGATCAGCGACCGCGAGTTTCCTCTTCAACGTTTGAATGCACCGGACGTCGTCGCAGTCGACGTTTTCTCCGAGGGAACGACAATGCGAGGACGAAAGCATCGAACAAAGAAGAGAAGTTGGAAAACGAATCGATGCGGGTCGAGGTATTCTCCGGACAAAAACTTGGCGTTACTCCAACGATACGAATCATTAAGAGACTACCAGAATTCGAAATGTGAATCTGAAACTGTCGAAAGTTCGAGCAAACTTCCTGCCAATCCACCTTTTGTTCCTAGCGAGTTCCAACAGCCAGATTGGATTCCTCTCTAGTCTCTTCGATTCTCGAAAGCGAAATTTTTCAGATCGAACGTGTAAATTTTCAGCGAATTGAGCGATAACGACTGATATGTCGAGAAAGTGTACGAACCTGAGGCGAAGGCCGCGACGAGCAGCAACAGTAGAGCGATCTTCATGGTGGCGTGTGTCGATTAATCGATCAAGCAGCCGTTTCCGTTTCCGACTCTCGGAATACACCGGATGTTAGTGTTAGGGTCGCGTTCTCGGACTGGCCTCGCGCTGCGCTGTGGGGCCCCTTAAGAGTCTTCTGCCCGGATCCCAGAGGAGGGGGTCGTTGAAGATGATTCACTGGCTAACCTAGAGCAGGACGAGCGGAGCCCACGAAGGGACGAGCGGGCACGAGAGAGCGGGATAGCTCGAGACGTCGACGGGGGATACGAACCGATCCGAAATGTAATCGACTTGGCCGCGCAAAAAGCCTGCGAGGTGACAAGGTCAGAAAAAAATACGAGGTACCACAATAGATGTCGGTGCCGGAGGGTTAGAGAGGATGATGCGATGCGTTCATTGACACGGCTTCGCTCTCTCATGCGTTTCTTCTCTCACGAACTTTGCTCCGTCGACCGAACTTTTTAGCCCACCAACGCATCAAATGTAGATTCTCGCTCGTTCTCGCTTTATGGTACGAAGATCTGTGAGTGTTTTGGCGGTGTGGAAATTATCGATGGTTGGTTCGATATCGATCTCTAACGAACGTCGATCCAACTAACGCGCAACGCGCGATTGTATTTTCTTTTCTGTTTCAACGTGTGTCTGTAGGTCGTAGGTGGAGCGTAAACGAAACGAAAGTGAAAGAATTGAAACGAGATCGAATCGCTACGAGATCGGAGAGCCTGCGAACGAAGTAGCGAAGCCTGGATTGTTAAGGAAACGGAGGAGAACGAGGCGTGAAGCTGTCTAACAGACAGCGGGAAGATGGTTCGACGGTGGACGCTATTAATAACGTTGTCCCATCGTATAGTTTGTTTTACGTTGGTAGTCGTAGCGGATGGAATTTCGCTTTAGCGTCACTTCACGATGTTCATCGTCCTGAATGGAATTGTATCGACGAGCTGGCGCAAAAAGACACCGACCTCAAGGTAGACTTCATTTCTGAGCGTGGTTCGCGAGAACGCGCCACATACCATCCCTCAAAATCACTGTTTCCCATCGTGAACGATGTCGACGATCGGGATGCGTTAACGATATTACCATTCCAGTCAACTTGGATATCGTGGATGTAAATCACGGCTTGCGAGAACCTTGAGAACGTCAGTTGGCAACGTTTCCTCGTTGGAAATACCTTTTTCGTTTTCCCCTCTTTCGATGTTCCATAGGACAGACGTTCGATTCAACGTCTATCTATCGAGTTATATATAAACAAAATTATATATAAACAGCATCGAGATATGACGTAGGATGCTAATTGGTGGACAAGGCTAGCGCACGATTGCAATTGTAACCTGCCAGGTATTACGGGAATCATACACGCGTTCGATATATTGCGCACGGTGGTCGCAGTGACTCGGTGGAATCTCCATGAAAGTCGGAGTACACTGGCGCAGGAGGTTTTGAACCGGTTCCCTTGTTAAGCCTTTGGCGCCGTCTATTCTTATTCTTCGGTCTTTCCGTGCTTAGTTTTTTCTCCGCCGGCATTGACCGGGCCCCATTAAGGGAAGTATCTTCAACGTCTGAAAAACGCGTAATCGCTTTACAATCGTTTAAATACATCCAGCCCCGTATTTTTATCGAGTTTAATGCGTACCTACGGTCACGAGGATAGAGGAGGATTCCATTTTAAAAGCGTCCACACGTTTCGCGAACGCGCTCGCGCCACATTAATTATTTCGATCTACGCGCTCGGCCTCCGCTGCGACTAACCATTACGATACCACGGCGCGTAGATACGAATGAAACGTTCGAGAACTCTTATGAGAACGATGCCCATCTTAATGTACCGGACCGATATTAACCCCTTAACACAGTGAAGTCGTATCTCGTCTGGCCGAGAGATTTCTTGCCCAGCGTTGCTTTCGTCGTGGATCCACGCTCGCGGCATCAGCGTATTCTCAGCGGCAGCAAAAAGGCTCTTGTCTCAAGGTAGGCTTCATTTCTGACCGCCGCGTCTTCTCTCGCACGAGAGATCACTTGCTTCTGGAATACGTGCTGTATGTATTGTATGCTTTTCTCGCGTCGAAACGACCGCGCGCCACTGAGGCCCAGTTACTTCGATTACGATACGCAACCGGTACCGGAGAACCAACAAGCAGTGCAAAATCCCGACGAGACAATTTTCTTCTTCTTCTTCTTCCTCTCCTTCGTCTTTCTTTTATCTTCTTTAGCTACTACCTCTACTTTGTCTTCGTTTTTTAGTCGCTCTTTGTCCAGACCGTATCCGATCGATTCGATATCCTGTAACGTCTCTGGATCGATGATCATTATACGCGACGTGTTATTTCTGTTACGCGGTGTGCGACCAGTCCAGCAAAAAGGAACTCGCGTGACATCCGAGACCCACCGTGTCTCTTTCGATCCGCGTTCCTCTTCTCGTTGTCTCCGTGGCTCGCACGAAAGCACCGCGATTTCTATGTTAAACGATACACGAGTCGATTTCGCTTCGTTTATAACGAGCCGCGTATCGTCTATTTAAAGATTCGACACGGTTGCGTCAGGTAGGAGCGTCATGGAACGGAATTGCCGAAGGTATGCTTTATTACGGGAGGCCAATGTCAGGTCGATCGTAAACAGAGGCGAGTAATTACACGAGCGAGCAGTTAGAATTATACGGATCCTTAAAATATCTCCCGTTTAGTTTTAGAGTTCTACCGACTATTCTCGTGCTCCCTACTCTTAGAGTACTCTATTATTATAAAATATCGGGGGTTGTTATTTTAAGCTATCATTATATTTTACATAAATCCATCGCAACAGTTCTCGTGTGCTCTATTCTCGTTGCAAAATTACCACGGTGTGTCTGCCTGATCGCAACACGTTCCCATCCACGAGGTTCCGGTTTATTACGATCGCACGATTTGTTAACAATCGAGTTATTCTGGCCTATCTGTTTCGACACACTCGACGAAGCAAAAGGAGAAAATAATCTGGTGACTGTCCACCAGGGGATAAGTCAGGCGGCTAAACTCAAATCTAGTATGTTCGACCCTGTAGCTCGGTTGCGTGGGTCACGCTGCGCTGGTGCATTGGCGCAGGTCAGTTTAACAGGTCGGAGTCTCGGCGACGTATTCCCATGGGAATGCAGTCGTTGTGCCGTGGAGTGCACTTAGGTCTGGCAATGCCTACGGGGGTTTCTGTTCGTGGCCATATATCGGTGGGTGAAACGAAAGCAGAAGCTCGATCCTGGATAAACAAGCGATCCTCCACCACCTCCTTCGTCTTGTTCGTCTCCGTTTCTCCCTCGTGTTGGCCCTATCTGCGTGAACGAGATGCTAGGAACAACTTCTCACAGCCAAGCCGAGAGGGATTCTTGGTCCTTTTTTGCGAAAATAAAAGTAAAGAAAAGGAAGACTCTCGAGAGAGCTGTAGGCAACGCTTCTCGTTGAACGAAGAAGAAGAAGAAGGAGAAGAAGAAGAAGAAGAAGAAGAAGAAGAAGAAGAAGAACTAGAAGAAGTATAAGGAGGATGAGGATGAGGAGGAGGAGGAGGAGGAGGAGGATAAGAAGGAGGTGCCGGTGGTGGTGGAGGAGGCGAAGAAAGAGAGGTGAGGATGCTACGGGGGATTCTTCAAGTCTATTTCAGGCCCTGCCAGCAATCGCTATGTAAGGCCCCCGTTCTTTCCATCTTCCTCTCTACTTCTTAAGGAGAAGAGTAGTTCCTCTCTTCTCCTCTACTTAGCCCCCCGTCCCTTTTCTTCCGAGGTTTTCTTTCTCCTTCGTTCGTTCGTTCCACGGGCATGGAACGAACTCCGTTTTAGCCCGCGAATAGCCTCGACGTTCGAGACGATCCAAGGAGCCATACTGCCCCGAAGGCTTCGACGCCGTCGATTCCTTCCATTTTGATACTTCTAGGACAGTGATCCTCATCATCCTCATCCTCCTACCTGCGAGATACATCTATCGGTGTGTGTTGTTCATGTATATAGAAAGCGAGCATCAGAGTTGAGCCCACGTTCGACGCGCAAGACGTCGTTTCGTCGTGAATATTCTTTCCATCTAACGATATCGCGACTACCGCAATTCCTGACGGCAGCCACGGTTTATCCTCGTTTCTTTCACGCGCTTCCTGTAGATTTACGGACACCGCGTTACCTGAGAAGGGAATACGAATCCTCGATTATTTATAGGGTATCCAGGATTCTCGTCGTTTCCTAGAGAATCCAATTAAAGCGGCGCAAAGTGGTCAGGCGACTTGGCACTACGAAAGGGACGAGCGTCCTTGCACACTCTTTTCTTCGATTCGTTTTTCAGAGCCGTGATTCAGTTGCCAATCCGGACGATCTGTATATCGCGTCGTATCTTCTCTTTCAGAATTTTCCACATTTAGTCCAGCGATAGATTCTCTCGTATCGTTCGTTATCGAATCGATCGTAAGGAAAATTATCATCTTCCAATACAGGAAACCCGTGAAATTTCCACTTAAAATACGAGTAGAGAGTTTCCTCAGCGAATTCCACCAAGTAACGAGCATCGAATTCGATCATCGTCCAACGGACAAGGGTTGAGAACGCAGCGGAGAGCCGGCTTATCGACGATATCTTCGATACACGGCTCATCGATTACGTACCTACGTCTTGTTATGCACACGATGTCTCGCGTATATATATTTAGACAATGTCGTTCCCCCAGGATGTAATGTGATTACACGGTCCCGTGAATCGCCGTAGGAAACAGCGAAACTCGTCGTTGAACACACGTAATCCCACGGCGTTCCCTAAATCATCCTGATATCGGGACCGGCGGTCTTCGGACTCTGTCTTTCTCTTTTCCTTTTCTCTTCTTTCTTACTGTGCCCGTGTCTGGGTCCCCGACGAAACCACGAACGAATCACGACTCGCGGCGCATGTGATCGCCGATAGAACGCAGAAATGGATGATAATAACAGCCATGGCGGCGTACGATCATTAAATGCTGCTCTTGCTACCCACCGTTTTACCTGGGCCCCTGTTCTTGCCGCTGTTACGTGCCCCGGGCTCGACGGACTGACCTAGAACCTGAAACCGTGAACCTCTGCTTCTGCTTGCGGTTACACGTTCTCGAAACAAGCCTGGCCGTCGCGTCGTTTTAGTTAGTTAGTTAGTCGATCTTTTTTTCTGTTTGGAGGTCGCCGAGCGATGCCTTGGCTTCGCTTTCGCGTCGGAGACGGCGCTCCAGGGGCGTTAAGCCCCTATATTGCTCAACCAGCGTTATCGTCTATTTTTAAGTTCCCAGATGTTGGTTGTCCTGAGGCGTCCTTTTCTTTCCACTTGTACTTTTAGTTGCTCGCATTTCCGCGCATTACCGTTACAGTTAGTTTTGCATACTCGATACAGTTGCATTTCGCTTTTGTATACCTACGTACTTTTACTTTTTCTCCTCTTGCTCCGTACTGTTACCTTACTAGTTCTATTTCTACCTTCTCCTCTTCTTTTTCTGTCTCTGTCTCTGTCTCTGTCTCTGTCTCTGTCTCTGTCTCTGTCTCTGGCAGTCTTATCGCATGACGATTTTTCCGACCAATTTTCATCCCGATACAGTGGACAAACTCTTAATCCTCGGGTAGCAAAGTCAATTCCTCTTTATTATTTCTTAAGTAAGTCGAAGATTTCATTCCTTAGGAAAATTTAGTTATCGGTCACGTTAAATGTAAAAAGGCTTCATCGCTGTGAAACGAAATATTCGAGGTACCTTGGCGAGGACAGAATCGTTCTCGAACCAGGTATTTATTTGTCTCTGTTTGTCTAGCTTCGATCGATTAACCAACACGTGGATGTAATAAAGTTCATCTTGGATTCAGCAGCACGAACGGCAGAATTTACATTCCTTCTTCATTATGGGCAATTCATTTATATTCGTGGACTACTGCGCTGTGATTTACGTTATTAACATAGTGGGGGACCGACGCCTACCACTGCTATGCCGGAGGGGGAAAATATTCTATCGAATATTTTTAAAAAGTACAATGGACGCTTTCTATACCGTGTGCCGAATATCAGAAGCTATCAATTTGCTCCATTTTTCAGGCATCTGTCAAAGATTCGCTTCGTTAGGAGCCTGTTACCTTTTCCCTTTTTTTCTTTCTCTCGTAGCCAATTTCGAGACTGTTTCGGTTCTGTTTAGCCGGTTCGTATAGATTCTCGGTATTGCGTGTAGTTACCGGAAAGAATTCCAGGGAACTATGCCTGTGGACCAGCCCAGCCAAGCCTCTAAATTAAATCTCGATTCGGATAGGCGAGAATTCTATTGCCTGTTGGCGCGGAGACATTCGTTCAGGAGAACGGAATCGCGAAATTAAATCTCGGGATTTATTGGACCAGCTGCAACAGCTCGGCAGACGAATATTTCGCACTGTATCGTCGAATTCATCGGCGAGGGAGTAGTTAGAGATGGAATAAATCGGTGTCCGATGACGGGACACGAATGACGTTGGCATAAAATCGCTCTGTTCGTTGCTTCACGGACCGAGTGTATCCATTTAGAAGTAATTTCCTGCTCGCTCGTCCTTGGTGCTTAAAACGTTTTCGAATCGATAAATACCGTTAACTATTCCTCGTTTTCTTATTATGCTCGCCGATTTATCTCAGTCGACGATAAAATCGATACGATGGAAGATTTTAAAGAAAGAAGTTTTGCATAATATTCAGCAAAATCTATCGGCGATCCTTGTAACCGAAGGTGCATCGAACTCTGGAAGAACCAGTCGCGCGAATCGCGCGTTTTCCTTATGTATCTTCCTCTCGATCCAACGTGTCGATAATGTAGCAGAATCGATGCACCGGTTGGACTTTTATTAATTCAGGCTGAATCCATCGTCCCGTCTGGTATATTTACGCGGCTGTATTTATGTGGCGCGAGTGACACGTTGTGAAACGCGAATTTTACGAGGTCCGCGGAACGAGGTTCACCGCGACGAATCGCGTTATAGTAAAAACCTGCACGGACATTCCTCCGTTTCGTTCCCTGTGCAAGGGACCGACGCGTCGTCGCGACGTAAGGGCTGCTTTTGCCGCATCAGCTTCGAAGAAACGATCGGTCAGGGCGTAGAAGAAACGTCAGCGAGCCGAGAATTCATCAGCGAATGCTCGCCCTTTTCTCGACCGTTGCTCGACTCGCGCCAGCAAACAAAAAAGAAGAAGAAAAGGTACGAAAAGAGAGGAGGAAAGAAAAAAAGGAGATTCAGAGGCGAGGAAAGAGAGACTGAGTATGAGAAAGAGAGAGAGAGAGAGAGAGAGCGAGGGAGAGAGGGAGAGAAGGGAGGGAGGGAGGGAGAAAGAGAGAAAGAGAGAGACGGAGTGATAGAGGCCTTGGTTTCGCGAAGGAATGCAAATCGGAGACTGGTCACGAGTATTCTAATGCGCGATCGCTTTAGCCCTTCGGCCGGCCAGGATCCTGAAACGAACGTCACACGTCCCTTTCGTATCAGTGACGCTATAAAGATACTCGCGAGCTTCTTGCCGTAGCCTGGTATCGTTTGCTCGCGTGTGTTTCTCTGTTGCCGCGGGCGAAACGATGTATGGCGGCTTGGCGACCCTCGATTCTCGCCCGCGAAGGCATTCGTGATAACCGCGGCAGCTACAAGGTGCACCGAGTGGTAATTTGCACGTTTAAAAGACGATGTATCACATGACAAATTTAACATTCGCACGTACATTCTTGCGTTTACCGTGTACCATTCCGTTGCAACGGAAAATTATTCGTTCGTGTAACTGATCATGATTTCTCTTACGTATATTCGTCCGTTGATTCTTCTCAGAGAACATTATCGCGCAGACGATCATCGCACGAAAGTCGCAACAGGTATCGATCGTCCGAGGATTTATAAAAGAGTCGCGCGCGCAAACGAACGCGCGATTTGAAACCGCGTTCGATCGCGTTCGAGCTCGGTTACGGTCATATTTCAACGACGCAGGAAATAGATTTCTTGCTGGGTTGCGGGCCGACGGGAAAAAAGGAGTTCACAAGCGTGGTTACACGATCGAACCCCGGGATAACCTCGAAGAAAATGCCGCGAGGCGAGAAGAGATGAAACAAAGATAGAGGGGAAGGCTGGACAGGCTGGCAGTAAAGTTCACGGAAGAAACGCGTGATACGTGGAAGACGACCACGAAGAAATGAACGTTGCCGAGGTACCCAAGGATTTCGCTTTACGATTGCAACAACGATCTACGAATTTTTCTTCCTCGCGTCCGTTTCTTCGTCTTCCCTCTCGGACCTCGTTCGCCGAAGTATCGTGACTTCTGGCTGTATTTTCCTTAAAACGACGTAATCCGGCCATGCTGTACATGTCCAGCTCGAAGATAAACAAGGCTGCGAATCGTTCACCGATTGGCAAATGGCAAATGTTACTCGTAACGGGATTAACGATTCACCTTACTTTGCGTTCGTACACCGCGTTGATACGCAAATAAGACTGACGTCATGTTCGAAATTACTTGATATATCCAGCAAAGAAACAGGGAAATAGAGACGGAACCTGTAAAACAAGGCTTTTTCAATCATCCGTGAATTTCTCGATTTGCCCGCATTTCGAATCTCTCGGTGATACGATAATCGGTTCGGTTCTGCCGAGAGTGAAATCAAAGAGAACACGTGCAACCACTTTCGACGTAATCGTCGAGAACGCGGTTGCACCATGCCGCATCGGTAACGCAGTTCAGTAGCATCGTTGCCGATATCGGCGTCTGGTCCACGATTTCCGAAGAGATTCGAGTAAGTGCGCGCACTCGTGAAGCCGGCAAGATCGAACGAGGATGACAGTAAAGTTGAAACGATGTTGATACCCTGTGTGATTTACGGCCGATCAAATAATGACGATAAATCGTGCGATCGGTGCTCGTTAATCGTAATCCAACGAGCGGGCAATTCATCGATATTTTTACGGGTCCAGGTGTACGAAGCTGACGGCGGTACCTTTGAAAATCTCATGCGCGCAGCCAGTTCGAGACGAGTGGCCGGTTAAGTGTAATTTGTACAGGATCTCTGAGAAGGTGAGAGAAGTTCGCGGTCAAGGCTCCTCCGTTCAAGTCATTGACATCGCTTGCTAGCACGGACAGACTGATGTTGGCCATTACATCGGTCGGCTAATAAAACTGCGAAGAAGTTCGTTGTACAATTGCTTCATTGTCGCTCGCACATTGCCGCCACTGCGCGCCATTTCATTCGCCGATTGTGCCGTTCAATTGTTCATACACAAGTACATTCATCGTTGTCCCATCGTGAAATCGTTTTCTTCTTTCGATAGAATAGGTATTTATAATTACCAGGAAGTCGCTGCTTATGATTATAATAAATTAACGTGGCACGCGGTTGATTTATCATCGACGAAAAAAAAAAAAAAAAGAAAAAGAAAAAGAAAAAGAAAGAAGAGAATGACGTGTTTATAATCGTTATCGCGACTGAAGAAATGGAGAGAAAGAAGCGTTCGGTTAATGGCCGTGTTACCTCTTCTTCTTCTAATTCGAGTTCCTCGAAATAGAGGCGAGGATAACGGAATCAAGGAAATCGAGAACCATTAGAGTTCCGTGTTTTTAACGACGAACGAGTTACATCGACGGTGAAGTTCGTCAGCGATGATTTCATTTTAATACACGTCCGAGTGTAATTTTTGCCGGTTTTTTCGTCGGACGTGTCTCTTTTTCATTCTACCCTTTCCCGTTCCCTCTCGTTCCACGCCGGACGAAATCTATTATCTCCGATGACTGTTGTTTTTCGACGATTTCTGCGAATGTTCTCGACGGTGAACGTCCCTCGACACCACAACCACGACGGCGAAGACAAAGACAAAGACGACGAGGACGAGGACGATCACGACGGAACGTGTCTTCGCGTACATCATCCCGCAGGTGCATCGTCACCGCTCGTCCATTATTCTTATTATTCGCCGCCATCTGCCTCGATGCCAGATATCGATCGTTACGTGGTTATCTTGGGTCCGTGTCACGTGCGTCTGTACTACCTTAAAGACCGGAAGCGATTACGAGGCGTCAAATTGCTAATGTTTGTATTACGTGGTCGATGTCTCGATCGGAAGAACGGTCGAAGATTCCTGTCCGTGGGTACGCGTGTAGCGATTGTTAATCCCACGGTGAGCGACTTCTTGTAATCGTGACCGGTACCTGCTAATTATTTCTATCGCCAGTCAATGTTCCTGCGATGGTATTACGCTTCTTACAGAGGTTCAGGTTCTTGGAAGGGCGGTTGGTTAACCTCGAGATCGTGAAACGAATAATTGGCAATTATTAGGAAAAACTTGTATTTTACTCTCAGGCTAGTTACGTCACGAATTTAAATAAATATCGAAATTTTACGGCTTTGAATATTCGACGTAGCGGAGGACATTTTAACGGGACAGGTTCTCGGTCTGTTTTAGCGTGGAAGAAAGATTTAGGCGCGTCTCGCTAAGATGACCAAATGTATTTGGTATTCCAAGTACCTAGCATCGTGTACATCTTGAAACAATCTCAGGATGACAGGTAAAAGCGAAATGGCGGTCTCGGTTGTGTAAAGCCAGGGGTCCACGGTGTAACCCCACTATTAGCTATGCGAGACGCGGAGGCGTCACTTCCTCCGGCTCGACTTCCGGCCGCCGGAAACGTCCTTCTAACCGCGGCTGAATCCTTAAATGAAGACGATCTCTGACAACAGCCCTTCTCCTTCTTCTCGGTTCGACGTGCACCATCGACGTGCAAACTGACAGGAAATTCTAAAACCGTGCTTCTCAGAAATTTGTTCCGCGTTATAAATAGACGTTTATTCGTTTTATATCGACCAATTCGTTCGCCGGTTTAAAAATAAACCATACAATTTCCATATTTTCGACGTTATTCGTGCACAATACGATAATAGTAACGACGACGATCGATGATAGTATTTATTTATTTATTTATTTATTTATTTATTTATTTGGAAGGTTGGCGAAGAACTCGTTGAAGAGTTTATTTTCGATTGATTATAGTAATCGCTACGGGCTGACGAACGAAGACTTGAACAGACGATGGAGCAATCCGAACCGGGTACTACATCCGGTGATCTATCACACGAAGGGTCTGATGGAGTACTGCACGAGGGTGCTGCAAAGACCTCCCTATGTTTTCGTCGACTATCACGGCCATTCACGGAGGAAGAACGTGTTTCTGTTCGGTTGCTCAAGGTCGGGTTCTTGGAGCGCCGCGGACAGGGCGAAACCGGACCAGCCGGCGCAGTATTTGGTAAGGGGACGAAAGAGGAACGAAGACTACTAGGGTATTATTTTTAGATGCTGTACGGGTTACATGCACCGAGAAGTACGAACGGTAATCTAGCGCGATCTATCGAAGTGAATTTACGAGCGGTGCAGTTTTGAAGCTCGCGAGAGGAGAAATATCAGCGCGAAACGAGTTTCGCCCGATGTAATTTACAGCGAACAGGATCGGTACATCGATTCCGTTCGTGTTCCAATTTTAGATACAGTCGATGAAAATATAGGTTCCGCTGCAACTAGTTTGTACGAACGTGATACAGCTTTTTACCTTTATTCGTCGATCTCGTTAAATTTCCACGATCGCGTGACAGTTAATTTTTAATTAAAATGTTGCTGGAAACGAGGAAAGATAAGAGAACGAGTGCTCTCGTATGACTCTGACTATTCTCGTGATACGCGTTTCAGATGTTGCCGCACCTCATGCAAAGAATATCTCCGGCGTTCGCGTTGCCACTGTGCTCGTTCAAGGTCGAAAGGAACAAGGAGTCCACGGCTAGGGTAGCCATATGGCGGCAGCTAGGTGTTTCGAGGTATACGTGCAGACCGTTACTGATTTACCTTGCCAAAACGACGACTTGATTTGCCAGTAACGCTGCATTTTTTTTTTCATTTTTCACAGAAGCTACACCATGGAGAGCAGTTTCTGCGGTTGCGACCAAGGAACGTTGGCAGGCCTGCATCTAGATACCAAACACTTGAAGGCGATCGGCCAAGATTTCTGTCAGGCTCTGTCGATGATGAAGGACTGTGCCGAGGATTGGAGCGTCGACAAGTAAGTTGGCAGAGATAAAAATTAAGATTCGACGATAGGAAGTTTGTATGAGTTTAGTGGAAAGACGAGGAGGATAATGAGAAGGATTTCTGAACGCAGGTCATTGGTGGAAGACTGTTGCCCGCGAAAATGCATTTTGCGGAAATCCAGAAAGGTTCTCCCTAAATGTATTCAGGATAAGACTGCGGTGCATCACATCGCTGCGATCGCGTAACGAACGATCGAGTAGACGATCCGAGGCAAGATTCGTGTAGAAATTTTGTTCGCACGATCGTACCATTAACGACGATTGATCGTTGTACTAAAATATTTATTCTCCTTATTACTAACATTTCCATTTTAACGAATTAAATCTTGCCTGATCGATTTGCTAACGTTAATTAACACGATAACGAGTCGTTTCTTTAAATATCATTGTTTCGTTTTTGCGTCAAGACGTCTCCTTTTTATTCTCTAGGATCCCCATGGGGGAAGGCATTCCCGAGGAATCAGGATGCATGGAGGATGAGATTTCGTCCAGTTGCGAAT
Organism: Bombus pyrosoma; assembly: GCF_014825855.1. NCBI lineage: Eukaryota > Metazoa > Arthropoda > Insecta > Hymenoptera > Apidae > Bombus > Bombus pyrosoma. Next base: position 4,000,926 of record NC_057770.1, on the reverse strand, counting down.
CGGACGAGTCCGACTTTGAAACTTAGGAATATTACGAAATTTCGAATTTCATGGAATCGACAGGAATTATCGACGATGGGTGTTTCTTCGTTCAGCGATCGGAATGTTGCGCAGGTTTCTTTGTTGACGAATAAAAGAAGTAAGAACACCGGAGAAAGATTCTGAAGATACACTTTGAAGAATTTTTATTTAAACTCGTAACAAATGTCAAGCTATTTCTACGGAGATCCTATCTAGAAACTGAAGCCCCGTTTTAATGTATACAATCTCGAAAATGAACGCGTCGCCATTTGTAAATTGAAACTTCTATTAAATTTGAGCATGTTAAACATCACCGATACCGAAGGTACGCTCGCTTAACCAGAATTTGAGAACTTCGTTCGCTAAAGCAAACGATTAAACGTCATAAATCAGGAAGAATTTCGAGAAATCAACGTCACGAGCAACCAATCCGGGTAGAAGACTTAAAGCGAATCTACAGAGAAGCGATTCGAATTAATTTCAATGTTGAGAAATCATCGCAGCGAATTGTCCTTTTTCTTACGAACAAAAACGCCCACAAACTGATTTAGTTAAGCGAAAAATCAAGCGAGTGTTCTAAGAGGCAAAGTCCATTTTCTTTTCATGCTGTACCTCGCTGTTTACATTAATTGTACGTGATATTTTATCGATTGTGATCATAGAAAATAAAGCTTACTTATAATACGGTAAATATTTCGCTAAAAAGTATTCACCCGAAACTCGCAAGCATCTGAAAATCCTCCCATTCTTACTCGTACTTTACACTAATCCTTAATTAATTGATTCAGTCTTCTACAAGGTCGTTAATCGCATATATCGCTACGCATCTTCGCACGAAGTTTGCCAAATTCGGGCCTCTAGAGTTCGTATTGCTCAACCTTTAATACAAGCTGCTTACAAGCGATACATACTGTGTGATCGGTGCTTAAAGGTATACCACAATTTAGACCAGACAAATCTAGTAATTGCGGAAAGCGCGAAGACAAAAAGTGGCTAACAGTGTATTTTTCTAACGCGGCGAGAGACATTGCTGTCGACAGTGCTTTGTGCGAGATCGAAGCTCGATCGGTGGGACGCGCGTGCAACGAATCGAATCGAATTGAAAGTAAAAAAAAAGAAAAAGTAGAGAAACCAAGTGGAAAAGCTGCGAATTGTTTCTGCGATAGAAAAGAACAGAGAGACAGAAAGAGAGCGCAGAAAATCGTCGAATCGTAACGAATAATTAATAGAGACAGCTTCTTCTATTTCGTACAGTTGTTTAGCGTGCTAGAAACGTGTAAAATCCAAGTTTGTGATAGAAATATTCAGTCGATTCGTTTTGTGTCAATTCTGTTGGGCGTGATAAGAGATAGCTTGGCCTGCTGCCACCTACCACATCGAAGTTATAGGACCACGTCAATTTAACATTAATCGGGCATCTAGGCGTTGAATTCTGTAACACGCAACTCAATTCGTATCTCCGCTCGGTTTTTTCTATGTTTTGAAAGAAGTGTGCCACTCGTAACGAAGGCCTACTACGATAGAACATTCCATACGCAAAAAAACTTCATGAAGCAGAGTTCATTTGTGACATCTTACATTGTTGAGAATGAAAAACACTCGCAAAGTTAATAAAGTATATATACGATACAGATAATAATACGTTCTTCTTGAAATCGGTAAACGCTTTACGTTGGACATGTTCTATCTACTCTGCAGCTTCTTTTACGCGATACAAGGGCAGTAAACTTTCTCGTTACACACGGTAATACAGTACAAAGAGAAATGTCGATCAATCGAAAGTTTTATCAAATGATTTCATTGTAACGAACTGGTCTAATTGATGTCGATCGAGATTCAAGTGTAACAATAACAACTAATACTGTATGGTACTCGAGCTACAGTTACGGATTTCATGAAGATCGATGTGATCGTGTTAAAAAGACGTTCGAATCTTACAGATAAAGTGAAAACAAGAGACAAGTTTCATCGTTGGCTAATAATAAGACTTGTTAATAAGTGTGAACTGAAAAAGACGAGAAACAAAGAAAGAGAAAAAAAGGATAGAAAAAAAAAGATGTTGATGGACGAGATAGTCGGAATTAATAAGATAAGAATTGCTTTTTAATGTGAAACGTACATCAATAGATGATAACATAGCCTTTAAAATAGACTACAAGTCGTCGATCGAAATTCGATAAAAATTGTGCCCTGTATAATATTAATTGACCCCAAATGAGATTATGAATTATCCGCCCCTACTTTTTTCTTTAAATATCTAGCAACGATTGCGACAAATTATCCCGCATAACGCAAATGTTAGAAGAACGAATTACAATTACACAGATAGATATTAGCGAAGGATCTCTGTTTAATTCGTGCCTCGAAGAATTAATCGGAGTCTAGAAACGGAAATCAGTCGAATAATCATTTTGCGTATGTATGCGCGCGTGTGTAGCTTTCGTTAACAGACGTCGCAAACGCGTTAAAATCAATTTCGATATCTTATTGTCTGTCTGGCGTATCGTAATGCGCGCGATTTTACACTAGTATTCATCGGGGGGAGGGGAAGGGAGAAATTTCTTTTTCCTCTATTGTTCTACTGTCTCTAAAGCTGACTTACGTAGCCAAAAATGTTTCGTTATGGATTATTGAGAGATTTCTAAGATATTCTCGATCGTACGTGCACTTCGTTGAAAGACGAAATTTTGTCGAAAAACGAGCATTACTCTTTCTTTTTTGCTTCTTTTTTTTTCTTTTTTTAGAATTAATTGAATCAGGATAGACCAATTGCAATACGCATGGTATTCAAATTATTTTATAAGTAATTTTGGACGGACAAGTTTTCTCCGTTTTGTCAAATCGCCAACTTGAGTTGATTTCAATTTGATCAGATGTCGATGTGGAGTGCACGCGCGGTCTTATCTACGGAAAGAAAAGTGAAAATACAACGATAGATGGGAGAATTGGCTGTCGTCGTTTGCAAACGAAGCTATCGGTAAGATCAACGAAATTGTGTCTTAAACTTTCTTACACTTAACGTTCTTTGGTAAAGTGGAAGAAAGTCTAATGTCTGTCATCGCGCTAACAATTATACCCTACGAAAGAGCACAGCGTAACACAGCTTTTCTATCGTAAACACACCCTCTACGTATGCATAGGCAAGAATCTCTTTCAAGTACTTATTACATACGAATACGCATTAGGTAGAAAAGCCAGCGATAGAAATTGTCCTCTACAGACAGGCGCTTAAGCGTTACCGAATTCATCGAAAAAAAAACCCGGCAATTCCAACGATCGATAGAAAGTAAGTAATTGTAAATTTCAATGAATCAATAACATGCATTATCTAAGGTACTTAAAGAGAAACTTATACGTATGTATGATGCACGCATGAATATTAGTAAGTATACCTGCAAACGACGGCAGGCAATAAGTTCTATTCGAAACGACCAAATCTAACCAATACACGATAATACATCCTCCCATCTCTAAGCTACATGATCGAAATACAGATTATGAAGCTGCAGTTGATTAAAACACGGCTCGTATGTGTATATCTTGTGAATCGACGGATACGTCGGTCGATCGAGCACGTAGAACGCGACAGCTATGGTGCTCACTGGTCGCCGTTCATCTTCTTCGCGTAGACCTTGAACTGCTCGTAAGTGATCCATAGAACGATGTTCCAGGACACTAAACGCGTGAAGCTGGGCGTGAAGCCTTTGTAGAACGCGGATGGGCCTTCCTTCATCATCATACGAACAGCGCAATCCTTCACGCCTTTGTATTCGCCAGGAGCGCTGTTCATGTAACGAGTCTTCACCACGTCTACAGGACTAGCAGCCAAGGTGGTGCACAATCCTGCCGCCACGGCGGCCGTTATATGACAAGGGATTCCATCGCGCAGGTAATTGCGCTCCAAGATGAACTCCTTGATGATGTCATAGCAGACGATCTCCGCCACGTTCACAATCGCGTTTCTCGAGATGTTGGGCATGGTTCCTAAACACGAAAACGTGGTTAAATTCAGCCGAGTTGATTTTTAATTCTCTTACAATAATAGTACAGTATTGCAATAGGCTACGGATCTTCCGTTTAGACTCTAATACGATCGTATCAAAGGATTACGTTTAATCCACGTGAATTCCAAACGATTCCCGTTTCGAACGAGTCTGCTTATGAGAATACCTACTCTACTTTATATGGATTAGAGGCTCGGTGGAGTTGCGTAGATCGGATTAAAGGGTAGTAGCTATAATAAACTACATACACCGTGGCTAGAATAAGGGTTCGGCACATACTCTTATTTTCCAATGAGGTGTATTTTAGCAGGATCTGGATTTACTCTTTGTAGTCGCTGGTAACTCGTTCTTAGAGAACCTTGATGAAAATCGCAGATAAATTTCGTTGTAAGTACAATCTTTATAACGTAATTCGTAGGACGAGTGCGACACGTGTGAAATTACAAGGCAAAGGGTTCAAGATTTATAAACATTGAACGGTGATTTTCCAGAAGCTCGGCAATTTCCGATGGACCTGTACTCTCGCCCGAAGCAAGAGGATCATATTTCTGCGTGTAAACGGTATGGGCTTGTAATATAAGTACTGGTGGTACCTTTCCAAAGGCCCCGCGTTCCTTCTTCGGCAGCAATATTCCTGTATGCTTGCAGGGTCGAGCTGTATCTCACTGATCGTCCATTACTTCCAGCCTGTAGGCGGACCTTGACGACATCGGTCGGTTGAGCAAGGAGCACCGCCATGGCGCCTGTCGTGATTCCAGCGGCGATTCGTACGGAAATACTCTTCGATCCGCTCCTGTTATTACCTGCCAAGACAAAAAAGTACAGTGAAAAGGCAGTCCAGGTTCGGTGTCGGTGTCTGGATTGTTTCGAGTACGTTATTTACGTTCTGTGTCACGGTTTTAGATCGAAAAAAAGTAGGATGCAGGGTGGGACAGATCGCGCTCTGCGCGCTACAGCACGTTTATTAGCTCATTGATTATATTCACGTTACAGTAAACTCTTCTAAATGATAATTTTCAAACGTTACGAGGTCTTTTTTCTCAACGATTATCACGATTTCGTTTGTTAACGGGTGTACAATATGTTGCGAGAAGAATCGGCACGATTATTGACGCGAGATGTTCGAGGCAGATACCCGAGATCAACTATGAATAGCTACCGAACATTATATTTAGTTTAAACTTATTTTTTAAATATATTCCAGTTACCAGGACTGTTCTCGGCAAAGATATCTATACGTGCGTCGATAGAAAGGTGTTGTTGATCGCGAGTACTTTGTGCCATTGATTTACACGGTTTTAGCAAATCTCTTGATGCGAGTAATTGGAAAATTGATCCGTGAAAAAGGTTACAACGATGCCGATAAGTTACGCGAGCAAACGTTTACAACATGCGACAATGAGGAGCAGAGACGAGATTCGAAATTCCCGCTACGACCGTTCGGCTTCTAATCAAGATATTTTATCGTCTAAGGAAATGATTAGTTTTAAATAGAAATAGTAGTCAGCATCAAAATTCCGCGAATATCGACGCGTATACATATGAAAAATATCCAGAACATACATGCTCCTTTTTTTAACCGATAAATATATAAGTTCGTTTACGCGCGACAGATAGAAACTTCAAAGAAGAATTCCAAAAATATACACGGCGGTCGTATAACGGTTACGAGATCAAACTGTGCATTTTTTAAGTATCTCTTTCCAAATCTCTAATTTTGAAAAAAAAAAAAAAGATATGAAAGAAAGAAAGAATAGCGTTCGATAATTGTAGAATAATTTTGTTACAGAAATCGATCGTTCTCGAGGGTACGCGATAATAGAGGGTACAGATTTAGTAAAGTTACAATTATTTCACGAGTGATCCAATTTGCACAGAAGGAAAATACAAACGGCAATCTGAGGCAGCTACTCATCCAGCCATTATCTTTAAATCTTCTTTCTTCTTTCTCTTATACTTCCCTTTCGATAGTTAACTTTCGGTCGTGGAAACGACGTGGATCAGCGATAGAACTAGACTCGATATTCAATGGATTAAAATATGAAAAAAAAAAGACAAAAAAAAAAAAAAGAAAGTAAAAAAGGAAACGTAAACGAAACAGCGTCACGTCCGAGGCGCTGCATTTCGATTCGCGGTCAGCGATTAAAATCTGGGTAAGTCGATATGGTACATTGCTATAGCTTATTATTTATTATCATATATGTATGTATATATATATATATATATATATTATCTCGTTTGGTCTTGTATAATCTGTTAGAAAAAGCACGCGGCAGCCGATGGTGGCTGATTATCAACCAACCAGCCGTTACTTACGCGTGTGTTACTCATTCGTGTAACAGAGAGATGGAGCACGTGCGCAGCGTATGTTCGCACGCGCTCGCGTGTCTACTCGATTATATATCATATAGGAGGATTACGTAATCAAAAAGTTAGGAGTTTGTTGGATGTACCGTCGATGATTCCAGCGTAGCGTGACTTCACCCCGTCGTAGAGGCCCAACCGTATGCTGGCGAAACACATCTGTCTCTGGAGTCCCGCGGACAGACCTCCGTACAGGCTCCTGTAACCACCCTCGCTCAAGCTCACCGCCCTCACAATTTACCCTCAAACGTAGCCCAGGGTCATATTTTTTTTTTATTTTTATTTCTTTTCTGCTTTTATTTTTTTACAAGTTTGTATTTATTCTACATTTACTTTTCACGATTTCTTTTTTCTCTCTCTCTCTCTCTTTCTCTAATTTGCTTCCCTTCGATTAAACTGACTTTAAAATGCTCGAATTCTTGGCTCTTTCTTCCTCGTTTCTTCGATAAACAAAGAACAAGATTATAAGAAATACCAGAATTTCCTATTTCTAACGTTCCCTCTTATTTCAAAAGGAATCGCTGAACGATAATCTGTTGCCATTTTGAAGAAAGAAAACACACGAAACACGTTTATTTTTATTAAGAGAATAAACGATAGAACGATTATACTTGATAGCGGAGACAGTCATTTTTGTTGATTTACGTAACGGGTCAAAACGACCAGGCTGGTCTTTCTAGGGTTAAAATGTCTAAGAAACACGCGAAGGGAAGCCAATAGAGTCTCTCACGAATAACATTTGAGGAGCACGAGAGAAAAGATCAGCTAAAAGAACCGGGAGAGAGCTTGCGCTGAGAGAGCTGGACACGGTTATGACAAATCGTATTCGCGGTGGAAGCGCAACCATGCGAGGCGCCGCTCCGCTTTTTTTTTTTTTCAAAAATCGTTGAAAAAGGGAAAACTGCGGCTGAGCAAAGGCAAAAAAAAACGAAAGCAGAGAAAAATAAGAATAAAAGACAAGAAAAGAAAAATATATTCGCATAGATGGAGAGTCTGAAGTGGTCACGCGATGCCTTCCTTTGTATCGAACTTCCGCCATTAAAGAACGATTATTACCAGTATCACTATAGTAACATACTTATCGAGTATTTGGAATATAATGGGGCAATCGTCGCTATTTATGAGAATAAATGAAAATCCCTCTTTATCGTTATTATCGTACAAAAATCCGAAAGGCATTTCGTGGTCCAAAGAGAAAATAAATAGAGTGATAAAAGGGAGCACCATGGACGCGTTCTTTTGTCTAGTAAACGCAATTACAATATTTCAAGTACTTTATCTAGCGTTCGATTGTCAGTTCAAGGAACAGTCAATGGCACTCGATAAGATAGAAACTACGTAGAAAAGAAAAAAAAAACAAGAGTAACCCAATTAGCGTTAGAAATAAGTAAAGATAACTGAGGAGTAAAATGCCAGTGCATCAGCGGTTAGTCAAACTTGTATAATCGCGATTTCGTTACTTCCATTATGTTATTTCGATCCCCGTTCGTCGTTGTCGATGCGCTTGGAAATTCGAATTCTATGATTCATAGCGCGCAATTTTTTAATACTTTTCTCCGTTCGCTTGTCTCATCGAGTACAGCGAATTGAACGCTGTACGACCGTAGAGGATCGCACGATAATACGATGCATTTAACGATACCAATGAGATCTGCAAAGTGCACGACAACGACGATAGCGTCGATCGAGTCAGTAGTTAGCAAACAACGAGATCGGAAGAGCAATCGAATCGCGGGGCCATGTGCAGAGAATTGGAAATATTCTGGAGTCATGGAATGCCAAGAAGCTATTTTAGAGAGAGTTAATGTGCGGTCTACTAATTCAACGATAGCATCAAGTTACTCGAACGAACAGCCCCTACGATCAGCCAGTACGGAAATTTTTTTTCTCTTTTTCTTTTTTTTTCTTTTTTATTCTTTAAGTTTATGTAATTAAGCGATCAAATAGTCATTCGAGCGGGCGTAAAGAATCGCCCGGCGTATATAAACTTTGGTTCGAATCGGAAGAATCGTATATACGCTAACGATATTTAATACTTATATCAATATCGTAATCGTAATCAGGCTTTTACCTACCCCTTGTTCGTCTTAAGTTACGGATAGGATCGTGAATAACCTACCTTGCTCCTTCCACTCTGATGATGTTTCCTACTGTCCTCAATAATCCTGGCTGTGTATTTCGAACCGCGAGCATAGAGCCGTCCGCTGTTGCCAACAGAAGAGGACGACTTTCTCCGGCAATCTACAAAAATCGTACGGGTATCACTTACGTTTTCTATCATCGGATAGATAGGTTTTCACTTAACTACGCTCGGACCACTACCGAATATTTATGAGTCAACGATCTTTGACTCTCATCCTGTTCGCAAGAACAAAACGGAACAAAACAGAACGAGCTGGACTCGCTGAGAAAAGGTACATAACAGAACGTTGAATGTTAAGTAGTAACGCGGAAATTGATACGTATTTGGTTACCTGCATTCTGACTTTGGCCGTGTCCAAAGGAAACGTCGCTAAATCAGCGATACAGGCTGCTGTGCCTGCAGAAAGTAATTTCATCCATAAAGGGAATTCGTCCGACGCTTGTTGCTTCATCGTGCTCGTTCTTCTCTTCCTTCTCTTTCTCTCCACCAATATTTTCTCTTTTATCGGGTTTTAGCTATTTAGTCTGATCAGTGCGGTCTAGGTTGATGAATGCGTCGGATGTATGGGATTCGAGTGGTGCAAATTTTCAAATTCCTTTGACTCCTTTAAATCACCGCGTGACTGTATCTTTGATCCTTCGAGCTTGCTCGGCTTATCTGAGCGAGATCCTCTGTTAGAAAAGCGATATGTACACTATATACAAAGTCCTACCAGAGGACAGGAACCTTTAGATGATCATTTAGTAAACGGCTGTGGTTTAGAGGTAGAGCTTTTTAGGTTCCCTGAAATGATCAGGATACGCGTGCAGTCCCCCTGACCGCGAGCACTCGTGTTTTATGTCTTGATTGTGAAGTACTTTATACATACTATTCTTCTGTAACAAACACCAAAGCAGAAACAACAATTGATAAGTTTGTCTTTCATGAAATTCATTAATTTGTCGCTCGCCAACACACATCGATCTAAATTATCTTTATCCGACTATCGATCGACGCTCGACTGCTCCACGAGTTTAACGAAAATAACGAAAGTTCATCGGCCGGCAAAGTGGTGGAGCAGAGTGAAGCTACGATCGTTCGACGAACATCGACGCACCAGAGAAACTACATGTGATTCGTTGTTATCGGGATACGAACACGATATAATATCGCGAAACACGGCCCAAACGAATGCGTCGTGACTTGGCAACTGGGACAAAACGATTGTTTAGTCTCTGTGAACGTAGCCTATCGGTACACGTGTGTCATAATTATCCTGAGAACGTCGACTCTTTTTCCCACAACTCGGATTTTATGTAACGTTACTCCGCGCTCAATGACAGTGTTCTCACGCGTGGACAGCGAAAACGTAACTTGCAGCGAATGACACGAAAATAGATGGCTTAGAAAACTATTGGAAAATGGCCAGCGTGACTATACGCGAACACGTCGCCAATCTTTATCTCGTTTAATAACCTTTTAGTTCTTGTATTTAGAATAAAACATATATAGCTTGTTCAGGATAAGTGGCGCACCGTTCGGTTGCCTTTGTTTCCTCCGATGGAAGAAACGAGAGTTGACTCTACTCGATCGCGGTTTTTAACGTTGAAACCAGTTAGATCTGTAACGCGACGTTGTTGCGACCGTGAGGCTATTTTTGCCAAATTGAAACGTTGTCGCAGGTATCGTGCGCAACGTTCTGACACGATCGGACAAAGCGATGGTGGTTTTCTGTTCTGTCGATTATTCGCGTGCAGCCAGACCTAAGGCTTCCACACGGCAAAGAACGAAAGGAGTACCGTTGCTGAGGCGAGTTGTGGGGCAAAGTCCGCGAGTTGTGATTCGAGTTAAGTCGAACTCGGTCTCGTCTACACTTTGCTCGTCGTATTCGCGTCGTTCTTGTCCGATGTCAAGGACCTCACTCTCTCGTACGATTTTTCTCCTTTTTATAATCTATTTCGTTTATATAATCAACGTTTCGTTTGACTCGCGATTTTTAAACTCCCAACGATCGATTAGAAAATTAATTTTATTCTACCGGATTAAATCTTACTGGAGGAAGATCGAAGAGCAGATAGTCTTGGTGTCGAAATTATTTCAACGAGTCTTGTAACTTAAAATTCAAAATCATAAATTCTGACAATCACTTGTAACCTTCAGCCACCGATTTCTATTGGGAACTTCGATTCCTTCTACTCACTCGGTTCCACGATTTCTCCATCGCGAATGCCAGCTATCGACGCGTTCTATTGTGTCGAAAGGCCATGCAAGCCGCTTGCAAACAATGCGATCGATAGTAAACTCCGGCCATGCGCCTGCACCCGTTGCTGCACCCATATTTTTCATGTACCACACTTACATATATACGTGCATATCTATATACACGTATACATGTAATTTATTAAATAAACTAAATTTACTTCTGATTTTTATTATCGAATAAAACCAATTAATTTTAATTGGCTTTTAATTCTGAATCGCATTACAATTTCTAACGTATTGAAGCAAACGTTTGTCGAGATAATTGAAATAGTTTTTGTTTGCGCTATTGGAATAGTTAAATGTCCATAATTCAGAAGGTCTTCTATGTAGATCTTAGGTCGATCACTTGATAAACAACCGGAAATTGTGAAACAAGTATGTAAACAAGATTGATCTCGTGTATGCTATCCTCCTTTCTAACGACTTCGAGCCTTGAAGAGGCGGACTACTGAGATATCCTTGCGCACGAGGATACAGCTGCTGGAAAGGTCCGGGTATATTGATTATCCTGCACGCGAACGCGGTTGCGGTATAGCGATCGTTGGTACACAATGAAGTCAACACAGTCACTGTACTTTGGTATTCTTTCGACGTTCAGCGATAAATACCGGCAGAAAATTGGCACAGAACAAAATGATTTACTTTTTGCTACGATAATTTTTAATCCACTTTTCCTGAAAAATAGCTTGCCATTAGTATGTTTATATTTTTTCGTCTCAACATCACGGAATACGAACAAAGCACGAAACTATATTAGTCATGGCTATTTTAATTTTTAATGATATTATATTAGTGACATTTCTTTGGCGAAGATTATTTAAACAAATATAATTCGCAATTTACGACTCTTTCAATGTTACACGAGTAGAGACGGATAAAAATTGATAGAAAAGGAAACGTCAATTTAATAATTATTATTTTTATTTTTTCACGAAGAATATTTTCACATCATAACGTTTTCACGTACCGCGTATCGTACACTTCGCTGACGACCGTGCAATTTCTTTGTGGCGAATTATTTTTGAACGAGGAATGTGGCAAAGTTTTCCTGGAAATGCACTAATTCGTGGCAGGTGGTTGTGTGGGAGCTTGACAAATCGATGTTGCCGGCCTTTGACTATTCGCGCATATGCATTGCAGTTACAGACTGCAGAAACACGAATCGGCTATATCCGTTTTAATGACATATTGATTGAAATTTTAATTCGTATTACTCTCGGCATCGGAACGAACGAGTGGAATTTGAAACGGCTGTCCTTCGAATGTACGTTCTTGCATTATGTAAACGACCATAGAGTTTGATAACTGCGACTGCAATTTCCTAGGGACTGGTTTAGCGAAAGCAAGTTCTTTCGATGGTTTTGCGTCGAAGTGACCATCGATATCGTTACTATTCGTTAGAATATTTAAGAGCGACGAACACTGACGATACTTTGTCAATATACTCGTGATTGTCTTATTAACGCGAATACTTTTTTTTGCACTTTACAGTCAACACAATATTAACATAAAAGGAATTGAATACGAGTCTTGAATATTTATGACGAAGAACCATGTTTGAATAAAATGAAACGTCAACGATAGGTCAAAGCACCTGACAAACTACGTCGTTAAATAATTTTGCAAAATTCGCGAAAATTTTCATGAATTATTTAAAACGTTAAAGAACGACAAGATTAATAACCTTTTAAGGAATGGTAAATAAATATTGCTGGAGTAATGAAAAACAATGGAGTTCCGAAAAAAATGTACTTACCAAGTGTACAGTGAGTGAACAACAACACAACTGGAACAGGTTACTGTGAAGGCATCGTTTATACCGGCTCGTCGACCAATGGGAATCGTCCAGAGTTGAATTCTGCCTATCAGCTGCCGTCTGTGACGTCAGATTTGGCCAAAGAAAGCTCAGCTTGCGGCCAAATCGATAAGTTCCTGGAATGTGCTGGTATAGTGCTTTCTTAGTTGCATACGGATACATGTACTGTATATATATGCATTGGTGGAGGGCAGGCGCATTACGGTCGACACCCTTTCAATGAAGAACGGTTACGTGTCGCGGAATGTGCAACCCTGAACCATTGGAAATTGCCATAGCTCATCGTGGAAATTTATTTTGCCGCATATATTGCAACTTTTTGCATCAACCAACTGTATATGGCGCAGCTAACTGTATTCGATCCACAGACAAATAACGCGTCGAAAGAAAGGACATCTTCCAAGAACGTAACTTAAAGAATAATCGATGCGTTTTGTCGAATCACTTTTGTAGATGAAGAATTTTTAACGAATCATTTATTATTTATTTGATCATAAATTGTCATTTTATTTGATCATAAATATTGTAATAAATCTTGTATTTGGCTGTTTCTTTTTTTTTTCGTCGATTTAAGATAGAACTTGGACAAATGATAGCAACTCGATAGCTCTTGATCAATGTCGCTGGCCTTCACGAACGCTTATGAATTTCACATGAGTACTAATACTTAAGTTTTACGATTATTTTATCGGTGTGATAAGGATGATATAACATTTGTTCAATCGCTTTTACGCGTGTCTTCTAAACGTAGTCGATAACTATCATTGCGTATTGGATTGGGAAGGAAATCCACGTGATGTTTCATGTGTTGCTAACGAGCATAGGTATATATTAATCGAAACGATAATATATTAATTGAAACGATAAACAAGACGAAATAGGTCGAATAGTAACAGCTCTTGTATAAAATATGAAAGTCGGGAATGAGAAAAAAAATTTTTGGCTCATGAGGGGATCGAACCCGCGACCTTCGCGTTATTAGCACGACGCTCTAACCAACTGAGCTAATGAGCCAGTTGAAAGAACGTTCTTATTTAAAAAATTTCCTTTTCATTTTTTTACGCTTAAGGCATTTTTAAAAAAATTTAATATTTCTTACATATCGAATGATTGTATAAAATAGTAACTGGAAATTATTTTTTAAATGTACGTCAAAACTAGGTGAGTCAAGTACAAGGTCGTTTATAAATCGCTACGCTGATTCGACACAGTTAAAATCGTATAGGATACTTTTTGATGTTCGTCCGTGTTGACAATTGTATTTACAAAGCTTGGAATTGTAATCGTAAAACGATCGTAAAATCTTGCTAATCCACGACGTAATGAGGGAGAGGGTCTTATTTTTAGCATCCTCAAGATGTTTTTGCTTTTTCTTTTTAAGGCTGAGGATGACGAAGCCAGACGATCATTCCAGACATTCGAATTTCACATTTTTTTCTACATAAACATATCCTATTTCTCTCAAAGAAACGAATTTATATAATAGTAATTGAAAAATAATTTGTATTTCTTGTTATGGAATAATAATTTCTTTCGTTAAACGCATCGTTGTTTGATCAGTCACGCATGATTGTTACTTCCGGTAACTTTTCATAACCCAAAATCCATCCCTCGGTCGAGGCGGTCACTCACTGTGCAAATATAATTAGTTTAGTTAGTTAGGAATTGTAATGTAAAATGTATTCAAGTCGAGACGTTCCTTATGGTTATTGCTTCATCAGGTATAAAATGGGAAAGTCGAATTTTCCCGTGTTTAACGGTTATGTCCATCCGCAAGCGACCGATGGTAAGGCGACTAATACCCAGCAATAGTTTTCCTCTGCGACAGCATTGTCACCGAACTTCACTGGTTCATTGTCCTTAGATCAATCACCATCTCTTGACTGATTTATCTGCCTTAGATTAGTCAACGTCTCTTGACTGGCTTTTTCATCCGTTGATAAATCATGAGTTGTAACTTACTATTGTATTTACACGACTCTGATAATACGTCTATACGCATGTCGCGTAACTATTTATATCTACAAAGTTGTTGGAATAAAGTGTATATTGTAACTTGTTAATCCAGTGTTACAATTAGTTCAACCACTTTTATTATCCTAAACGAAATAGGGGATCGATCACTTCGTCGCGTCGGTTATATAATCGTAACGGGAATTTACGACTCCTGTTGGCGCGTTTCCTCGCGATCGCGTCTCTCCGCGAACGGTCGAACAATGATTATTTGCAAGTCGTTGCATTAGACACAATTGATCGATAATGTATATATATATAGTGTTAGTAATTTTTTAATAGTTTGGACTTTGCTATTCTGCTCACAAGAAGAGTCAAATAGTGTTAACATTATGGGTTGTAGGCTATATCGATACATCATGAAGGACAAGTAGATAACAAATAAGATCATTGTGTCCCAATTACGTTTATTGTAAATGTTAGCTAACATTACTGTCATTGTTCGGAAGCAGGAATATATTTATAAGATACAATACCTCTTAGTTTCAAAATTTTCAACTTTTTTTTTTGACTTTATATGAACATCGATTGAACAATCTCATTTTCAGTTTTAAATGTGTAAGTTACAAAGATATTGTATATAAATTGGAGTTATAATTATTGATATATTCAAAGCAAGTTACATCGAAAGCAATTTATAAACAATACACTAAGAGTTCGAAGGTGTATAAATTGAAATAAATAGTTAAATAAAAATAGGAATATGAATATAATAAAAAATTCATTTTTTAAGAAAGATCAGCTGTTCACTTTTATCATTACAGGGTAACTTAACATTTGTAGTAGAGAGCATCGTCAATGCAGAGGGCATTAACGCGATCTTTTGAAAGTCACCTGCCTGAATCGCTATGCCATTTTCGTATCATATGCGACGTTATCGATTCAGTGTGGAGGAAGACTACAGCGCCAGTGGAGCGTTTGTCGCAATCGATCTATTGTCTGTTGTTTAACAAAGTTTATTGGTATTGGCGAGAGGTTCATCATGTAAAGCTGTAACATATATTTTATACTTAATATCTGTTCGACCGTTCGCGGAAAGACGCGATCGCGAGGAGGCGCGCCAATGGGAGTTGTAAATTCCCGTTACGATTAGACAATCGACGCCACGAAATAATCGATCCCCTATTTCGTTTACGATAGTAGAGTTGGTTGAACTGATTATAACACCGAGGTAACAGGTTACAATGTGCACTTTATTCCAACAATTTGTAGACATAGGCAGTTACACTCAGTGCGTATTGATATAAGTTAAACAGATGACTGATTTAAGGATGAAAATTAATGAAGAGATGGTGACTGATCTAAGGACGATGAACCAGAGAAGTTCGATGACGATGCTGCCGCAGAGGAAAACTATTGCTGGGTGTTGGTCGCCTCACCATCGGTCGCTTGTGGATGGACATGACCGTTGAACATGGGGAAACTTTCCCATTTTTTATCTGATGGAGCAATAACCATAAGGAACGTCTCGACTTGGATATATTTAAAAATGGTTAAGGGTAAAATAAGTAAATTAGTTTTATTATAGTTCCTTAGGATTATTACGGTCTGATTAATTATATTTGCACGGCGAGTGGCCGTTTTGACCGAGGGATGCATTCTGATTCATGTAAAGAGTCACCGGATGGATCGGTGCAATATCGTTGCATTTTTATCTTTTTAATGATATTATTAAAATTTGTAATTATTATTCTATTAAATTATCTCAAAAGTTTCTTTATGTCATATATTTTATAAGGAAATAATAGTATTATAATATAGTATAGGAATTAATAATAACAAATAACTCTAATTACACTATATTAATATCCGGTTAAACTAAATTTCATCACTCGAACAGCTCGTTCTCATTCTCGTGTGCTTTGGTGAAAATCGGTCACGGATATTCTCGAGAAGATCCATTTGTTGATCGTTAAAAATGACGCGACACAGCCTTTCAGGGATTCAGGTATTTTCTTGTTTTCGTTAGCCTGATAAGTTACAGCTGGGTCGATTCAGCGAGGCGAAGGAAACCAAGGCGGGCAATAAAAACGAAAGATATGTTTTCGATAATCGCGATATATTCAGGAACTCGGTCACCGGATACAAGAGCGAACTGTTTCATGGGATAAATGCTCGTAACGTTTGAATTTCGCGCCCCAATCTTGCACATCGTGTCGATCGACAATTTAACTAGTTTCACGAATCTATAGCGAACTAGTCACGCGCCTCTATCGGACCGTACGCGCATCGCTTACGTGAGTTGACGCGTTTTCAAACGTTCATCTATAGAATATTGTTCATAGACTGCTTTTCACAAATATAAATAAACATCGAGGGAGCAAGCCACACTTGCGCGCGTTTCCCCGTAACAGTCGAATAACATTGAACAGAAAACGAGTCTGAACAGAGTTTATGTTTTAATTATAAATTTAACATAAAATCAGAAGAAATGATTTATTGCGCGTGCTTTTCAAAAACGGAGATTCGACCTAAAGCAATTTTGTCACCGAATGAAAAGGAAAACAGGGCAATTACTAATGGAAAAGATAGTACAGACATGATTTTAAGCTCGAAAGAACGAAGAAAGGGAACAGTTTTAAAAAGCAGAGATAATCGCGTGAGTCGTACGTTTGAGTGATGTTTTTCTGGCAAAAAGATGTCGCTTCATGTTCAACGTGGCGATAAAAATGTTGCTTCAAGAACGAATCTCGGATTAAAAGGAGGATCGTGTTTCACAATCGAGAGGAAAGCCATGTCCGGAGGAAGCGATCGCAAACAATAACAATCGTAAGTGAGATATGTGCCGTTTCGTATGCCAATTTGAATTATTGAAGATTAAAGGTTTGAGTAGAGAATCAAGAAAAAAATCAGAGCCAAAAATAAAGACCCGAAACAACTACAAATGGATAGGCGATTTCTGTAATTTAAAATACTGTGTCGCAAGAAATCTAGATTAGTCCAGCCGAATGTAATCTATGTACATAATGCGTTGCGACGTCTGTCTTCGGCCAATTTGCGCAAGAGGAGTGATTCTTGCTTTCTACGATTCTACAAATAAAAAGTAACTATTATAATCATGATTACAATTTATTCTTGCATATTAAATAAAACTGCATATACAGTTGCGTACAGTCATAACACCCTGCTAATCGTTGCTATTTTATGAATTCTTTCTTGTCCATTCAGCACGATCCACAAACTATTTAATTCTGTTGTTCCAATGAACGTAGTATTTATGGAAGTTTCGTCTATAATAATATCAAACAGCTCTATCGACTGATACGCAAACAATTTTTATCGATAAAGTCAATACCTTCGTTGTGTAAACTCCGAGACGAGTCACAGAAGACCTAGAATCGTTCAGCCGGTATAAATCCACGTACGTGGTGTATAGCGCAGTCTTTGATCGATTCGCGCGAAGAACATCGTTTTGGAATGGGATCGGTTAATAAACGAGCATGGCTTCAAAGAGAAAAGGATCGAGATCGGTTGAAATTGCAACTATTCGACCTTATAATTAAGGGACAAGGTTAGCCAGAAAAAGATCGGGTAAGCGAGTCTTTTCTTTCTCTTGTTTTGTTATGTTACGCTTTGACATTGTTTGGACTCATGGTTTGTTTTTCTGACAGAAGGAAAGCTTCGACTGACGCTTGTCGACGATTTGTCGCTACTGCTACCAAAAACAATATCTGTGAAGGTCAAGGTAGACACCTGTTAGGCGTTTTTTCAATCGGTTCAATCGAAACGAAGCTTGGTGTTAACGATCCGAAAATACGAAATTCCAGTTTTGGTAATTTTTACAGTTTTGTAATCTTTTAGTTTTCCTAAGATACAGAGTTGTACAAACCGGGAGCGGGTTCATTTACACGAGAAAATAAGTTGAAAATGCACTGTTAAATAAATGAAATTAACACTGCTTTTAGTGTACCCGATGTCAGCTGTACATCATGCAACAATCGAAGAAGCTGTTGGACGTCGTTATGGCAGATATATATATATGAATACAACGTTCACTTCTATAACAAAGTTAGCTAAAATTTGGGTCGTACTGAAGAAGCGAGGTAGTTTTCACAAAACACCAATCGTGAGCAAAGATAACTATATTTCATAACACTTTTTTTCTTACTCGTCGTTTTTTTCTTTCTGGGTTATTAGATCCATCGTACAGTTCTAAATGAAATTTTATTTAATATGTAAGAGTAAGTGGCAATCGTGATTATTATAGCTATTTTTTGTTCCGTATCGTAGGCAACCAGACGAACGCAGCAGACGACGCATTATGTACGTGAATTTTTTCGGCTGAACTGATCCAGATCTCCTGCGAAATGTTTTGAATAGCTGAAATTCACCAACCCAATCGTAGTTCTTTCTTTGAGTCTATTCCAATAACTCTGGTAGTTTTCTCGATTCTATACACGGATGAATTAATTTTTCATAACTCAATTTGAATTTCGAGCAGCTCGAATATTCAAACATACGGACGGCATACATCGTGGAAATATGTTTGGTCTCCAGACCAAAGCTTTAGTTTATTCATTCGTTTATTTATTATATTTACTTACGTGATTATTTCTTTGTATCATCCTGGCAAGAGATCAAAAGATGAAGATCGTTCAAATTAATAAATAAAAATGTCTGAAGGAAGTATCAGTTGCTATGCTATTTCATTGCAGCATTAAAAGAATAAAATCCCGTCTCTTAGAAATCCTCTCGCGACGAGGAACACGATTTGTCACGGTTAGTTTTGGTGCTATGCAACTCTAGCTTCGAGATAAACAGAAATACAGACGACGTGGATATATTTTTGCAATACCTAAGGACTATTACAAAGAAATTTTCCCCGTACTATCGAACTGTCGCAAAATCCTTCGTCTATTCTATTGTATCGGGGATAGAAGCATTGTACAAGTGGGGAAATACTTTGGAAATTACTCAAGGGTCAAATATAATCCGATTAGATGTCCTTAAAATTTTCTGCATGCTGTACCCTATTCCCCTTAACATCCACAGAAACATGAACTTGATGATGGTTTTGCTCTTCTCGTTGGCTGTAACTTGTCTGCATTATCGATAAATCGTGTTACGAGTTTGTGAGTCAGACTACGTGTACTTATATATATAATTAACAATTGACTTGAGAATACAAAGATGAGAGTAAAGAAGATCAAAATATTCACATCTTTATTCTTCAAATATATAAAATTACAATTTTATTTGAAACTAATTATACGATTCATTTCACTATTATTGTTTTTATATTGTATAATTCTTTCTGAAGTATCATAAAAATATAGAATTCTATACTTTGTTGCGACTATAGCATTATTTATAATTTCATATTAGACTTTAGTTTTTATTCAAACCAACTACTATAACGAATCGGTAATGTCGCATGCGACATGAAAATGGTATGGGAAGTTAGATGAGATGATCCCCAAAACATGGAAAACGAAAGAGCATTAAATGTCACGTCTATTCTGCACCTCGTCGGTGATGCAAGAGTTCTATCTTGTATACTCGTCTGTGGTAATATCATTCTCATCATTACCGACTATATCGCGCGCACACGAGTATGTAAGTACGTACATAGTGCCACACAGTTTTCCCTAAGAAAATAACAAATAAAACGCTCGAACTCACATTTCCATCGATCATATTTTCCCAATATCCGCACCAAAGTCTCAAAAATTGTTTCTCGAAAGTGACGAAAATTCCGAAGGCCAAGAAGCTTTCCAAGCCGATCCAAATCTTCCGAGAGAAAAGAAAATGAGGGAAGGAAGAGAAAGAAGAACAATTCTCGCGGTCTTACCTCAGCGCCGATAATAAAACGGAAGCTCGACGGAAAAAGCGGCCGACAGATAGTGGAGGAAGCAAGAGAGATAATCGTCATCGGGGGCATAAAGCGAGGTACAGGGACGAGGAAATGTAGAACAGGAACGTTAAGCGGAATCGCGCGAGCGGTAATCCCAAGCCGAAAGCTCGAACGACGCCAAAGTTAAATATAAATGTCGCGGTAAGCGGCTCCTGGACCGATGAACCAGCGGATCGACTAGTCTCTTCGTGATCTTCGTCGTGGACCGAACTACGAAAAATCGAACCTGATCGATCTCCGTCGATCACGCGCCATATTTTCCGCAACGATCCTCCTCGATTATTGCGGCTCAGTTCGTGTTGTTTCGAGACCTGAGATCGTGGAACGCGAGACTCGTGCCGAATGAGAGTTCGAGGAATCGAGATTTGAACGAAAATCGATCGAATATACACGTTCTGATATTATCGGAACCGTCGCGATTACCGTGTGCTTTTTGCCTACTTTGCAGATTTACAAACTTCGCATTGGATTTCGTTGATCGCTCGTGTCTGCGGTGCGACGTCTTTTCGGTATCGTTTTCATTTTTATTAATATTCCATTAATTGGTTTGCACGTTAAAGGAAAACTTAAGAGATTTCGTTGGGATCTTGGATTCAACGTTATCGGTTTTCTCGTCGAGAAGCTTGACGTAAAAGAGAACGATGATCTTCTTTCGCGCGTGCTAATTTAGTGAATTATTTCAAGAATTTCGCTACTCCTGTTCTTTTTGTAGTAAAACTTTCTTGCAAAGTATCATCACCTCAATTTCAAATTCTACGATCGAAACAGAAACACAGTCGTTCAACTAACGACAAAGAAGAATGGATTTATACGTAGAAAGAATGAGAAACTTTTCATTGATTAGTCGTAAGCTGAAGGTAATTGTAGATTTTTTCAAAACCAAACCGCACGAGTTCCGTCTAGATCGTCATCGTCAGCTCGCAACATTTAGAGTTTCACGTTAATCCTATTCTACGCGACACGATGGAAAGTTTCAAGGATTATCGTCGATCGAGGATAACCGGTACGAGCAACCTGTGTCAGGAGCATCGGTTCAGAACGAAAACTATTTCTGTTCGTTAATTCGGCAGTAATCTTATTTTTGGACGCAGCATCCGAGGTCCAGGATCCAGCAAGCTAACACTGTATTATAACTACGACGTGTTCCTTTAATTTTCGAACATCTTAGCCCGAATTTTCCTCCACGTATCTTCTTCGTCCGCGTTTATTCGCTTCGTCGTTTCAATGTCAACTTATCTATCGGATATACGTTTGATCTTTTATGTATTTCACGCGAATCGCGGATAAAATATCAGGCTCCCATCTTTCCTTGACATCATAACTCCGATGTGTATTTTTATCCAGTTTGAAGAAAGAATCCGTGTGCACCTAGCTATCGTACGTACCTACCTACCTATACAGTTTATCGTCGTCGAGTGGTAGGTTTTATAAATAGACCGTCAGTCGATTCCTCCAGCCTCAGTCGATGCTTTATTAAAATCGGTGGAACGAACTCGAACGTATGGTCGTCCGAACGAGCGTCGAACATCCCCCTTGTAATGGCGCTCGTGAACTTTAACAAGAACAAAATGGACGTGTGTCTTTGACCAGGCGCGTTTATTTCTTTTCAGGGAAAACTCGCCGCGTTTGATAAATTCCCTTGCTGCTCTCGTTCGCATTTGTTTTCACAACGTCGAAAATGGATCCGCTTTTGAAGTAATGCGTGCACCGGCGTAAAAAGAAGCCAGTGTCAAAAGCAGATAGCTAGAATTCTCGAAATTAGGTCACGACCATCGTTCCTTTAAGTAGAAAATCTCGAAACGTTTCTACTGATCGAAACGTGTATCCGATTAGCGTGTACTGATTTTTCATTTCTCTCGTTTTAATGTAAAGATAATTTATGCATGGAACGCGACCGTTGGATAGTCGTTTTTCTTTGATAAATGCAAACTTAGAATAACACGAGGCGCCATTCCTAACCATGGCGCCATGCACCATGTGTCACGACAAAGCTAATTGTAGGTGTTAATATTCGCGTCACTTTCCCAAATATCTGACGCAGTCGTTGCAAATATACTTGCCTTGTCGTACACGTCTGTGGCCAGTGCTCGAATCGTTTTAAAATAGATTTCTGATTATATTTAGTCGGCCTACACTCGATATCCAGCCAAAAACCTTTAGACCTTCGACCCGTACAGCCACGCTACTCTAACTTCCTTATATTTCGATAATTGACCGACATACGTCTGTGATACTCGTTCGTGTCATACGTATCGTTCAGGAACCCGTAAACGGCCTTCGTTCTTCCTTTACAGATTTTTAACAACGAAGAGATTGTTACAAATATTTAGGTAAATTTGCATCTTTTACCTCGTAAAGACTTTTCATAAAAAGGGTGTTTGATCTTAGGGTCGTTTGATAAGACGAAGAAGAATTTTCTCCTGTTGAACGGACGCAAAATTACATCGACGGGAAGATAGAACAAAATGGGGACGATAATAGTGTCTCGTTTAATTTCATTGTTTCTACTTCGCGACCCTTTACATTGTGTAATGCCACGCATGGCGCCGCAAGCTGTCTATTACACATTTTTCACGCGCTAACGTGCAGAAGTCAGCGGGTAGGCAGACAATCGAAGCACCTATTTCGAGAGACTTTTGGACGATTGCCCATTCTAATCTGCCTACTCACTGCCACTAGGCGACCCAGAGCTCGTTACACGTCCAAGACACTCCAACTTCCATACGATATCTCTTTAATTCTAATCGATATATCGACAGGGTTTGATACATTTTGAAAATATTTTACAGAATTTTTTATAAATTTTATGTATCCTATATCATGTACTAGATGTTGCGTTCTTTCATAGTTTACTATTCTTTGGCTTGAAATAAAATTATGATTCATTTCCTACGAATCGGAGTACTCTTTAAATATTATGTAAAACCATCAGCTATTCTACAGGAAATTCACCATAAATTGTAATTAAGAGAGAACTCGTTAATAGACTGCGGATACTTACGCAAATGTATATTTTTACACGTAAACGCAGATCGAAAATTTCCAGTCATTTTCTCAATTTTACTATCAATTTGAAATTTTGAAATTAATTAGCGATCTTCTTTACGTCGATAGATTTTTAACGAAAGAGCTTTCTCACGTAACAGTAGTAGTTGGGTTGTCCGAAAAGTTTCTTTCGTTTTGGAAGGAAATAATAGACGCACGATACTCTCTGTTTTATATTAGTTTATCGAATTATGCACGAACATAATAATAGAAATTGAACGAAATGGATCGTACCTAATTCGATAAAATAATATAAAACAGAAATTATTGTTTATCTATTGTTTATCTTCTTATGAAACGAAAGAAACTTGTCGGACGGCCTAATATAAAAATGACATCTTTCTAAATTCGTAGATTTCATAGCGGTTCGAAGCGAAAGCCAAGTAAAAGCTTGTCTCATCCGCTTAATTTGACAACTAGCACTTTGCTTTTCATACTTTTTATATTTTTGCATATGACGCACATGCTCGGTTTACTCATCCACGAAACATTGTACCACTTTACAGCGATGCTAGGTGATCGAAGCGCGACACGTGGAGCTTCGAAATAGCCAGAGATGTCGCAGCCGCCGTCGAAATCCCATGGAAAACCCGGACCAGGGGGTAGCTGGACACCCAGACCGAACGTGTCTGGCCAGTACAGACCTCCTTCTCCTTACAGTCCCACGGGCTCGCCGCATCCTCAGCGAGCTCGAGGACCACCTACTCCGGTTCATCATGCTCATCCTACGTCGCCCTTGACGTATACTGGAATGAGGCACCCGATGAGCCCAGTGCCGATTGGAATGCCGATTTCTCCTGGAATGTCGCCTGTTTTTGGATCGCCCACAGGATACATACAGTGCCCTAGACCCAGGTGGCCGTCACCGATTCCAGTAGGAAGTCAAGCACCTAGGCCTTTTATACCGATGCAGGTACGTTGTTCTTCGAAGCGATGGCGATAATAGTTTTCCGTATCAAAATCGGTAATTAGAAATCGTTCATGAAATTTACTAACATTAAAAAGTTTAAATGAAAATTGATTCTCGAGGAATTGAGAATTGATAATGGGATTTATCGATGCTGAGAATTTTAGATTGGAACCGATTTTTGGGATATCGTTAGTGGGATTTATTGTGTGAAATTGATCTTCACTGAGTGCTTACTGGGAATTGATAATAGAGTTTATTTCGTGGCACTGAGAATTTGGATGGAAATTGGAATTATGGAATCGATCGTGTAGTATAGAAGATTTTAGGTGGAATTTAATTCTTGAAAAATTAGTAAGAACAAAATGTAGCAAATCCATGAATTTTTCATTAAGCTGGTCGACTGATAATACGTAATACCGAATGGTAATGAAATATAATTTCCTTCAGGCATTCAAAATGTTTAGAATCGATCTTGAATTTAGGGTGTAACAGGGGAAATACTGTTCTTAGTATTTTCGGCACTCTCGGTAGTATTCTGGTTAAATAACATGCTCTGAGGTAATGTTGAGTAACGTACAATCGAGAACAATCGTCGAAACGTGAGATTCCGTGGAAAGTAAAGCAGTGAGATTTACTGTATTCTTGGATCCATTAGTCATTGGGATAGGCAGTACCGATCAGTTAACATATAGATAGCTGCTAACCGGCTAGTTCTAAACACAGGCTACCGTACGAAATTGTCGGCGAAACAGGAAACGTTGCATGTTAAATCATACTGACAGCACGAAACACGTGTCAACTTCCTCCAGAAGGCATTTCTCGAGGGATCTCAGTCTCGAGAATAGATGTTCCTTCGTGACAGGTGAAATGACTTTTCTAACTCGTCGTTTGATTTTACAATTTTATCAACTTTTCTAATTCATTTAACAAATAAAATTGCACAAGTTTCAAGCGGTTGGTTGGTAGGTTAATTTTCAACGTGTATTTAAACATTATTAAACAACATTGTTGCAAAACAAAATTGCAACGTGTATCGTTTAAATTTTCATCGTAGACTCGGATAAAAGAGTTGAAAAAAATGCGATCTTTGCTATTTTTTTCGCGATTCCAACCAATTGCAATTCTCTCAAATTTCGTTTACGCGTCATCTAGTAAATTAATTCTTGTGACTCCTCAATAAAAAAAAAAAAAATCTAATCGTTCGGTACAATTTTAAATAGATTATTTTGTTCTACAAGGTGTCCGAATATATATATATATATACACATTAACGATTGTAGTTGCTGGATTTTTTAAATGTGTATCACCATTTGTTTTCCTACATTACGAATGCTTCTCAAAGAAACATCCAGGCGTATCGAAGAAGATCCGGGCTGCTTCACAGTGAAAATTCGCCACGTGTACCGTTCGTTTTTCACGCCCACGCGAACGCTCGTCTGACTGGCCGAGGCAACACGACGAAATAGGAACACCTAAATAAAATGTAGGCCGCGGCGGGTTCCAACGACCGGTTTTCTCAAACGCGCGCCAGGTGTGAATGCACCGTTAAATGGCAGAATACAATTTTTCGATAAAGGTTCGCGAACCTTGTTGTGCATCCCGTTATTGTTTGTTTCGCTGTTTCTCACGTTCGAGTAGAGAGGATGAGCAGGGAAGATGAATATGGATCGTGTGGTAATATATGGAAATGGAAGATGATAAAATAACGAGATACGTGACTTATAATTTAAATTAGACACTAGAAGAAAAGATGGTTATTTAAAAGTAATACGTATGGAAATATGTACAGTAGATGTACGGCACAACGTTTTGTGAAATAATTATGTGGTAATTTATTCGAGGTGGAAAATAATTTTTTCTGAATTCCTCTATTATTTTCTTATCGACCGAAGAAGAAGGAAAGGGAAAAGAAATGGAAAAGAATAAAAGATGAGGGGAAGAATGGCAAGGGATAGGAAAAGACGAGAAAGTATCAGGAAACTACCCTCGAATTTTTATACTTTTAATCTTCCTCTCATTTTGGCAATTTGTAACGTTGTCAGGAAAATGTTTTATATAAAATTGGAACATCTGTTATACAAAACTTTGTTATATTTTATTAGCAGTATTAGTAATGAAGCAACGTACATATATTTCTCTCTTCTCATTTTTTCGTGCGTTTTAACAGAGTTCGTTGGAAAGTGGCGCAACACCGCCCTTGGTCAGTGGACCAGCAGAATACATGATTGGAACGTACAGACCCGGCGAATACGAGTATGTTGGAGTGCCATTGGATCACTCGCAAACGGAAGAGGAGTCCAGCGGACCCAGTACCGCGGAGATAATAGCTAACCAAAGTCAAGATTACGTGGATGAGAAGCTTGCCGAGTATCAGGCTACGATACAACAGCTTCAAAGTGAGTATTTCTTAGCAACAGTGTACATATTTGCACGTTTTTATGCGGTTCTTAAAATGATAATTCCTGACGATGGCAAATTTATCTCTTCTCTTACTCGATAAGTTTAAGATAATAATTAAAAATAATAAATTACAAGTAATAATTCGTATTAATCGCATAGCTGTGTGTTGACCAATGAATTTTTGAAGAATTATGGCGTGTGAAGTTTTCCATTGGACGAGACAGTTTTTATAAAAATTTTATCAAAATTAACTTTCCTACAAAATATACGAGCGCTAGATTAAGATTAAATGCTTCGCGACACGTCGACGAAAATTCGTTTTTATTGGCAGCTATCTCTAAGAAACGTTACTTCTGTGCAACGTAGCGTTCAAGATAGACATTGACAATGATCTAACGAAAAACCGATGTTCCAATGCTGTTAAGGGATATTTTTGGCAAGCACGAAATCAATGAACGTTCCATTGCCAATTGAGAAACTTTATGGATTATTTACTAGCCTTGAGAAACGCTCGTGGAAAGTGAAATCTATAAAGTTGATTAAGAATTATTGATAATCCACGTTTCCTATGATTTTCTCTCATCGCAAATGATATTTATATTGCGGTATAAAGAACTTGTTATTGCGGATCACGCGAAAAACGTGCGGTTCTACGTGCAAATACAATAATTATCAGAAAACCGCTAATTCACTCGAACAATTCCAGTGTTTATTATTGCATGTTGCGCAAATGGAGTCGCGTATTCCACCATACGATGCACTATCCTTTTGTGGCTTGTTTCGTCGGATAAGTGCGTGGAACGAGTAAGCCGTACGTTCTACGAAGTTGGAAATATTCGTTTACACGTGTTATCATTTTTCGTCTGTCCCTAAAACGATTCTAAACTCGAAACACGATGGATACTTTGCCAACGTTTACGAAAGATGCATAAAATTTATGCGCGCGTTGAATATATGAATTTAATGAGTTTCTAAGAAATGTTCGAATAATCACCGCTTAGTTATATCATCGACTGTATCGTTTTTAACGAAGCCACGTCTGGTGTCTGGCAATCGATTAAGTTGAGTTAGTTAAGTTTACCGCACTGCGGTGTGAAAGAAATCGAAATAACAGATTAATAAAACACTGAAATAGCAAAATACTGGGATATTGAATGTCGGAGAAATCGACCAGCGAATTCAAAATCATCTCAAGAGTCAGCAAGTTTCCACAAAATCTCAACATCGAAATATCACAAATTATTATAATTATTATAAGCTATCGATCTTAGATGAGTTCTGAGATTCGCAAGTTGCCGGAATATTATGAGTACTTCGCAATAAAAATTGCACTGGAACATTAAAAAAAACTCAGTTTTAATCTTCTCGAACATGAAACTATTTTTTAGCTCGCTTATTTCGAACCATGTGCCGGACCTACCGCAAAAAATTGGCAAGAATGCAATTTGCATATGAATCGGTTTGCGTACAAACTCTTTTGGAACAGACTAGATTCATGAAATTCATCGTGCAAAGGTTATGGATTAGTCTTTATTGATCGTTCACGCACAGGTGCCCCTGTATGCGTGTGATCTGCATACTTCTATGTTGAACCGTGTAGGAGGAATAGACGACGATGTCCAGCCTATTTATAAGTGTGACGAAGCACCTGCCGCGGGTCGTTCATGATCGCCACTACTGACATTTTTCTGTCTCGAAATTCAGAACAATCGGGAAATTCCAAAAATCTATCATTTAGCAAATGGTAAATGTCACCATAGAGGAGCACTCTGGATGCTTTCGTCGGAAACATTTGTTTCAGTACACTTTGATGATTTGTGAATGAAATCTACACTCTCGTCTTATGTTGGCACGCGATGTTTGGACGGTATTACGTAGCAGTGACGCATTGTATCGGTCTGTTTATCAATTTATTTCAGTTTGGGTCGGTTTATTTCGCAATACGTTTACGTTGGTTGAGCAGTGAGTTAATTTTTAATCCTAGCTTTGAATTCTTTTTAATTTATCCAAGTTTCGCACCAGCATAGATTTCTGGTTCCTAAGCGTAGATTTTAATTTTTAGACGATATTTTCTTGTCATAAGAAAGTTTACGATTCTGTTAAATTTTGTATGTTTACCTGTATAGCGGACTATTTTATTCGATTTTATGTACACTAGCGGGTAAGAGCAACGATTTGTGGAAAGATTTCCGCAGTAACTTACACTCTGTCAGAGTAATTTCTTCTGGAGCGACCTGTAGTAGGCCATGTCATAGTATTCGTAGCCATATGTTTAAACGAAGCATATGCGTGGTCTCCTAATTTGTATTCCGACTTGCGTCTAGTTCGTCCATTAGTCAGCGTAGCTATTTTTGTGACAACCTGCGGAACGAAGAAAGTTTATCAACGATATGTTCTTTATGTTTACATGTACGCGTTCTCGTATCAAACAGATGTTTGTTTGTTACTGATAAAACGATATAATCTGCCAATACTTGTTGAGAAAGTGTTTGATACACAATTAAATAGTAATCGCGAACAACCCTAGTAATTACAGACACGTGTTTTGAAAAAATATTCCTCAAATTAAATTCTTTATTAATACATTGTTTAACAATTGTTTTATAATAAATAAAAACGTTCCGGCTTAACGTAGCCTGTATAACGACTTAAGATATCAAGTACCGATATTCTCGATATTACTTGGCGATAAGCACGTATTTCAGGCAACGATTAAGCTCAATAGTTTAAACACGAGAAACAATTCCAACATCGAGGAAAGAATGAATAATATTGAACAATTTGGAGCGCAAGTATGTGACAGAATTTAAATTTTCACAGCGTCTGCGTCGTATCGAATGGATATAATTGAGATAAAAAAAGACGAGGATCGTGCAAACATGTGTCATGAAACGAATCGAAACGATACGACAAGCTTGTAAAGCATCAGCCAGAGACTGCGATTCCTGCTGTTTTGTTTATTAGTTACGATTATCACGTGCGTTACGCAACAATGACATGGGGATAACGCGTCAGTGTTTCGTAGAACAGTATGAACTATCGATAAGACGCGTACTACATTTCTTACGACATTCTACCAACGATATCGCTCGTTCTTTATGCGGTTTTGTCAAGCGAGCTAGTTCCATGACCAGCTAAATTCTCTGAAATCCTACGAATTCTTACGTCGTTTTCTATATATAAACTTTACGACACGTTCATTTTATATCAGTAGATATCATAGATATAATTGTTAGGATTAATAGAGACACGAAAGAGAAACCGGTTCGAATCGGATTATCGATAAAACATGTTATTCTCGGTTATAGCGATGTATGTCCTCGAATATTTATTACGTTTCTGATTTCTCTTCTTGCAAGATTTTGATATGGATCGATGATGCTCTTGAAATAATTAGCATCGCGTAGGCGACACCGGCGATTTCCTTCGGAAAAACGTGACTCTCTCTCGTCGCCAGTAATTCAGCTTCGCTCGTTTATCTGAAAATAAAAAAGGAGTCAATGTAAATTGTCTGTCGCACGCCTCGTCACCGAAGGAAATAGAATCGTGGACCTCTTGTTGCGATTCGTTAATAGCATCGGAGTGCTGCTTCAATGTTTCGCGAACGACACTCACCGATAGTCCATTGCAAAAGTGCCAACAGCTTCTTGGCAAGTGACAGCACGTACAAAGCATCCGCTCATTATCGATGACCATTAAACCATTTAATTAAACTATTCGTTGACACGGCGTATCTAAATAATTTAGGTCTTCTTATTAGATTAATTACAAACCTCTTTCCATTCATCGACGGTAAGAACCGAGTGCTTGAAATGAGGAACCTTTTTTTCATAAAAATTGTAACTAGGTTTTTGTAAGAATATACGTGTAATTAAAATCTCTTTATGCCTCGAGGGACAACCACTCTCTTCCGTAAGTTCCCACGGTTACGTCACTTGTCCTTCTTCTCTCTTCATCGTCATACCAATCAAAGATTAAACGTATACCTAGTCTTGTTGTAAATTCTGTTACAAAGTGTTAAAAGCTTTCTGAGAGGAGGAGTAGCTGTCAACGTTGTGAATGGCAATTGTTTCGAAACAGTGGAACCATTGTTTCAAAATACCAAGTGATGGAACTTAGTCCGATTTTGTACAGTGTAGAATGTGGAAGAAAATTGTGTCGTTACCTTGCGTAAATTTGTCTTATATCACTTTTATTGTAAATTTAAATTTGTCTTTTATCCTCTGAAATTTATAATGTAAATATTCTACACTTTAAAATGTTTCAAAGTTTTCTCGTTAAAAGTATTTTACTTCATCATCGACTAACTTTACAAATTCTTTCAACGTATCTATTAAAATAATCATAAACGAACGTTATTAGCAGCATACGTATAAAACGATATTTCACTTTGTCTCATCTTCTTTTTGCTATTATTAGAATATTACAAATATATTAAAAATATTGCTTAATTAGAGATAATTTCTTAACAACCGTCCAATACATTTACAAGGAAACTTATCAGACAGGACTAGGTCGAATCCCTAACGCAGAAACTTCCTCTTCGTACCTCAAATCACTCGACTTTGTTTCCCACTCTGAGACCCATCGCAATTCCCAGCGGTCGCAGTTTTCTCAAGGGGCTCGCCCGATACAAAAATCGAAAAACGTATGCCAATGCGTATCACACGCGGAATACCGAGGATACCAGGACTCTGTCAAAGAATACGTTCAAACGGTGGCGCGAGAAGTGACATTTAACTGGCTGCGGAGGAGAAGGACGCAGGATAAAAGCATCGATCGACGTTGGCATCAGGAAGGTTAGACGAGAGAGGGCGAACAACGCGAGAGAGGAAAGGAGGAAGAGGAAGAGAAGTCGGTAGGGCGTCGACGACGACGCGTCGGTTTGTGGCGCATGGGTTCGTGGCATCGTCATGGACCTCGTCATCGTGCGCGATCTCCTCCTCTGGTGGACGTCGCGGCCGTGGCGTCGGTAGAGTCGGTGGTCGTGGTGGATGTCCTCGTGAGCGTGCAATGCGGAACGTAGGCAGGGAGAATGTTACGACTGGGGGTATAGGAGGGCACGGAGGGCACACAGCACGACGAAACGAGGTGGGGACCCGGCGAGAGGTCGGGACCAGCGAGAGGCACCAATATCGAACCGGCGGCCGTGGTGCGCGGCCGGAGTGCATTCCGTGAGCGATAGACGCGTATCGCACATCAGACAGTCGCCGTGAACAGGCAGATATGCGCGCGTGTGTCGTTCTTCGTGTATACGAGGTAACAACAGCTAGGTAACGATCATTTGTAAGTATTGTTCAATCCGTTTCGGTGGAACGGAGAAGATCGTGTGGGAGACACGAGCGTGGCCACGCGCCACTAGGACGAAACGAAAAAGAAAGAAAGTAGCAGAAAAGGTGTCACAGTGAGGTTTTTCGCTTTGACCGGCGAGACGACGAAGACGGGAGGCGCAGCGGGTGCTGCCGATGTACATACGTGGTGGTGCGCGTAGCAGGGTGTGGTGTGTGGAGAACAGGTGTCCAGAAGCGCAGCTCGACCGTGAAACGAGCAGAAACCGGAAACGTACGGGGCCGGTGCTCGTACGTCACAATGAATTTTCGGGCTGGATAGCCCGTAGAGGAAACATACTCGCATGAACATCATCGGCGAGAAACCTCTTTGAGACACGGTGGTGGTCAGAGCGAGGTGACGAGTCATGTCACATACACCACCGAAGAGCGCGAGTCCAGCCGGCAGCCGGGGTAGCCCTAGCAGCCCGAGCACGCCACGTGGAGGCCGTCTCCGCGATAGGGTCAATTTCTTCATCGAGCTGTTCGAGGATAAAGAGGCTAGACGAAATGCCGGACAATTTAGATCGCCGACGAATCCCAGACCCTCGTCCGGACCTTCTTCGCGACCATCCTCCAGAGCCAGCGATTCGTCGTTCGAGGAGAGCTTCGAACGATTGGTGGAAGAAGGCGAATTGAACGGCTCGAAGGTGGTAAAATTTGAGAAGATCACGGTGCGAAAGAGCGTGAAAGAGATCGGCAGCGGTGTGTCTAGCTCGCAACAACGAGGTTCACTCGCGGAATCGAGCAGAACACCGAGCGAGGAACACGCCCTCGAGGACTCGGCTTATCAGAGTCATAGCCACGGTGCTGCGAATTATGGAAGTAAATCCAGCTCGGTCACGTCGTTCACGAGATTTCCATCCGAAGAGAGTTTGTCGCATAA
This sequence comes from Bombus pyrosoma, assembly GCF_014825855.1. Taxonomy (NCBI): domain Eukaryota; kingdom Metazoa; phylum Arthropoda; class Insecta; order Hymenoptera; family Apidae; genus Bombus; species Bombus pyrosoma. The sequence goes on along the minus strand of NC_057770.1, from coordinate 3,967,902 downwards.
GAAGGGCAGTAGCCCTCAGCATCATCTGGGCCTGGACGATCGAACGCCGTCCGAGTGGTACGCGGAATATCGTACTCAGAGCTTCCAGAACGTCGCCACCAGGATCGAATATGTGCGCAGTAAGAGCGAGTACGATGCACACATCGCCGAGATTAAAGGTATTCCTTTTGTTTCTTCGATCCGCTCTTTGTTCTTGCTCACTCCGATCGGGAAAGAGGGTGTTGCCGGTGTTCACACACCTTCAGGGTGTGTTTGATTTCGCTATTGGTCTTTAACCTTGCAATTATTCTCGAATAGAGGAACTTTTTCATAGTTCTTGTAAGAATTAGGTATATATTTGGTTGGAATTCCAGTTACTGTAAGAAGGATCTTTAAACAATCTGTATCAGGATCATATCGTGGAAGGAAGACATTCCTGATATCGTGAAGAGTATTCCACAGATACCGATTTAGTAGACGATGATTCTAAAATTTAATTAACTTTCGTCTTGAATTAGTCGCAAACAAAGCAAAAATTAATTAATTAATTTTTCTTAGTATAAGGTCAAGGATAGCGAAATTATTGCAGATATCGTGGTGTATATTCGCACGTTCTAGAGAAATAAAAACAGAGGCTCTTATCGAATTTACGTAACCCTGTGATTCTCTGTTCCGTTAAATATCATTGTCATTGTGATTTATACAATGCAAATTGTTGTAATAATGGAACTCACGCTAGACGCGTTTTCGAGTTTCTTCGTAAGAACTCTCACGAATCGCTTTGATTCGATGGAAGAACAACTTCCACCACCTCTCACCAACTTTACGAGCCACTGTCGCGACTGCAAAGAACTCCGACTTTGTCTAGCTCGGTGTTAGCACCGGTCAATACTAGGAACGTTGCATCAGATAACAGTAACAATAAGAAAAAGATGATAAGATTTCTTAAAAGGGTATAAATGTATAAAGATAAAGGTTCTTACATTTTCTTACACATTCCTAATATAATTATCCGTCATTTGTTCTTCATTTTGTCTTATTATTCGATGAATTATCCTTCATTTAATTGGCCGTTGATTCAATTGATCAACGACTTCTTCGAGGTCCACGATCGATCTATTTACACTTAAATGGGTTTTGTCGGTTCTCCGTTAGTTGAACGCTACGGTTGATACCTTCCGGTGACGATGATCGATCGCCCGTCGTGGAAATTAAAATAAAATTACGCATTGACCTAGATTCACCGACGACACACGATGGCGATTCATTACTCATCAGTATGAAAGGACGCCCTAGGTCCTTTTTATTCTTTTTCACGTTGACAATCGACAATTACCAGGCGTGCGGCAATAAAAATCGACGAATCTCCTTGTTACAACTTTACTCGATTGAATTTTATCTGGCCTTTGTACGTATGAAATCGGTTTAATTCGTATCTGACTCGAACCAAATTGTCAACAAGACACGTGTTTCTATATGTAGCTAATCAATTTAAGTCAAATTCTAATTATCAAGATACACATGGTAGCTTAACTAGAACATGAAACAATCTTAATCCAAATCAAATTTTTCTAATCAATATACGTGACTCACCCCTAAATGAATATAAACTTTTACTACGTACTCGACCACTTTAATTCGAATTTAATTCGATACTAACCCAATCTCAATTTTTGTAACGAAAATACGATGCTTAACCCGAATCTAATTCAATTTGAATCTCCTTCATAAAGCTACGTTTTCTGGTATCTTTCCTAAAGGTACTTTCAAACGCGAAGAATTCATTGTGGCTCGCGTTAGATAATATTTATCTGGTAAATTGCATAATACCAATCGATGTTACTGTAATACCACAACACCTACGAAAATAGATCAATGTTACCATAATACCCGTTGAATTCTATTGAAATCAGTTTACTTCGTATTCTCTCCAATTTGCATCGTTCCCCTCAAAGTAGAACATTTTCTTACTGTTCGTTGTTCTACATAACGTCACGTAATCAATTATGCGTCGATATTTCCACATGAAAAATAAAATTCCAATCGCTCGAGTTCCTAATTTCAATTTTCTCCCCCGTTTTCAAATTACGTCGGAGTTTCTCGCTTAACAGAAAGCAAGGGACGCGGACGAAGAACCTGGCTTTCTCAGCGATCAATAAGTTATTCGCGGCCGTTAAGTACCATATTAGCAATTCCCTCATGGGGACCTCGTGGTACTTTTCTTGGTGGCGACACACGTTCGCCACCAACCGGATCAACTCTTACGAAACCGTAGCGAACACGGAACGACGTCCTCGTCGTCGCAAGAACTTGAAATAATCAGCGAGGATTAGATAAGGGAAAGACGTTCTTAACTGGTTTTACGTCTAAAATAGATAACGCGGAACGCAGTCATAAGGGTCAGACCTGGTTAAACCAGTCGTTTGAAACTCCATGTAACGAACAAGGTCTGATACATCGTTGCCATTTTGCGGCGATGCGATTTTTTGCAATTTGGAAAATTTATATTTGTGGCATTAAAGCTGCTGGATTTGTCTCTATCACGAATTTTGTATTCTTTATAGAAATTTTATAGATCTATATTTTTTATCCGAATTGCTGGGTAAATGTTTTAGAATTTACATCGCTCGTCCGCACTGGGCTTCACGCCGCGTGAATCTTTATCCTCTGTGTTTCCTGATTGCCGTCGTTGATCGATAACGTTAATTTGCGGTTTACGCTCGATAATCGCATTGCCCACGCTCGGCACTTTGCACTACGTGGGATAAACCGGAAAGATCGGTTGTCGACAAGTCGACAATATTTTCATGGCCACGGTCGACATCGCCGGTATTCAAAATACGTAACATGTAGAATACGAACAATACAAGCTATTTCGCTGTAATTTTCCCACGCTACATATTCATTATTCGAATAAAGTGTCTAAAGAACTTCTTCTGAAACGACAGGCAAAGAATAAGGTGTCGGCGATTCAAACATTGAAACTAAACGACTAAAGTATAAAACTTTTATCCAAACTGGTTTTGTCCAAATCGAGATGGAAGATACGCGAGAGAAAGAACTCTCAGCTATATATTTTAGAAAAGATCGTATCTATCAAATACATTGTTTTAATTTTATGAAATCGTTAACGATTGAAAAATCCCTCAAAATTGATATCTATAAAATTTCTATGAAAAAATACGAATCGGTCGTTTTGGCAATGCTGCTGGCGCAAATGCCAATCGATATCGACAAAATTAATAAAACTAGTCAAACATCGTTCTAATGATTCGAAAACGAAAGTAAAATTTGACATTCCGCACAGACGTTGAATATTAAAAAACCGCAAAATGTTTGCGGTCGTGGTATCGAATAGCCATTGATTGGTTGTGCCCCGTTTACGAGACGCTAGTCGTTATCTTGACCTAACAAGCTTTGTTTTATTTGCATTCGTGAGCAATAGACCGGTTCGTTGCCCTGTTTCTCGATCGACCAGAAAACGATTCGCGTATGGCGACTATCGCGACTAACGTTTACTGGTATCGATGCCAAAAATGTATCTGTGTCTGTTCAAATTTTCGGTAACTTTGCTTTGCTTATTCACGTCTGATTCGGCTACTAAACACCTCGCGTCTAAACTTTCCTGATAACTTTGCTCTACTTTTTCCTCCTTTTTCTCAGGCACAATATCCAGGCATGCTAAGTTACTTTTTTACAACTTTCTTCGCCGTCTACTCAACTTTAATTCACACTGGTCGACATTTTCATTTAGGTTTCGCCGATTTCACTCCCAACTACATGGTATCATATTCAGCGAAACAGATTGTCATAATCTGCACAGTCATCTTTTAAACCGTTTTTTATTCGACAGAGAATATTCGAAATTTTATATCAAAGGGATTGAATATTTTCAAACTTTCCGTGATACGCAGTCACTTTTAAAAATTTCCGTTTTATAAATGGCACATTAAGAGAAGCTTATTGAAATTAAACAGTTATCGTTGAAATAAAGTGCGCGTTGAAATAAACTATATGCAATATATTTATTCGCTAACGGAGATGATCTTTTCGAAAGGTGTACGAAGATTTCTACATCCGTTAAAGATCTTTTTCATGTTATCCATGCGTTATTTAAAAGAAATGTTTTAAATCAATAAAATAAAGAATGTCGTCAATGCGAGCGTAATAGAAATTACCTCCTTATCGGGTTCAGCCTTCGGTAAAGAACAAAATTTTCCTCGTCGAGCTAATATAATATAAATAGTCGGCGATATTTGCACGTGGCAGAAGTACAGAGAGCGCGAAAACAGCGGGACAGTGTTCGATTTAATTGAACATAGTCTTCCTTGATCGGGAGAACGGAATCGAATCGTTCAGATAACGCGAACAGCGGCTACGTTAAGAAAAGAACGACGGTGAGAGTGAGGTCAAGGTCTCCTGCGGTTCTCTGGTCCCCCAACTTATTAAATCCTTACGTCACGACACGTTGGCCAACGTACGAATCGGACGTTCATCGAATCGGCCTTCGAGTAATCGGAATCTCAGTCTCGTCTCTTGTTGGAATTCATAGGTATCGCGTGGCTCACTTGACTAAGCGTTTTAAAAAGAAAAGATATGTTGCGTCAGCATCTACGATATTACGCTGACAAACGATCGTCGTTATGCGACACCCGAGTCCCGAAGTACGAATTTCGTAGGAAGAATCGAGAAAAAGAACGTCGAGGAAAACACGTCTGTTTTTGAGAATCTTTTGGAATCGATGGAGTTCTGTTTACGTTTTGTAATGTACAGATGAGTAGATTCGGCGTCAGTAGTCAGACTAATCGGTCGATCGGGCAGTAATTAAAGCTTCGACGATAAATAAATATACGATAAATTTCAATAAATACGTAAATGGAATTTATATTTATGATTTTACGTTATTTACACCTCTAAATTAAAATAATGAATAAAATTAAAGTAATATACATGAACTTGAACCGAAGATATTGGAATGAAAAGCAAGCACAGTGGAGTAGTACTTCGGAAGATAACCGCTGGAGTAATCAATGAAACATTAAGTATATGGACTTAGAACTAATGAAACTCTTCCATTCATGGAACATTAAATGAGAACAATAAGCAAATGAAAAAAGCTCGAAATGAAATCCTCGATTCTTGGAAGAGATAAAATCGATACAACAAAATGCTCGATTTCGCGATAGACGCCTTAAGTCAGGTGTAATAAATTGGACCAAGGGAATGAATGACAGTTGCGTAAAAGCGACGAGGTTCGCTGTCGAAGAACAAACGATCGTTTGTCATCCGCGATGAAAAATGCACGTAACGATTGTTAGGATTCATGTCGAGACAGTGTGTTTCAGAATGTGACACGATCGAACGTAGCATTGTGTTGCGTATAAAACGTAATATAGTAACTCGTATTAATAGTAAACGATGACGTTATTGGGCGTCAGTTCAAGGCTACGCTCCCAGCGTACTCGTTTTGTCTGGAACCTTTTGCTCCGTCTTTCCTTCTCCAACCTTTCCCAGTCCTATATTTTCTCTCTCTGTCAGCCATATTTTGACTGTTCTCGTCTTTCTTCCATGTCTGCTTTTTAAGGCAATCTTCCGTTTTACGATTCTTCTTCCCCTTCTCTCGTTTTACGATTCTTCTTCCCCTTCTCTCGTTTTACGATCCCCTTCTTCTTCTTCTTCTTCTTCTTCTTCTTTCGTTGCTCAATGAAAGGGAAGATTCTGTAAACTTTCCATATTTCTGTTACTCAAATTTGCTCGGTTATTCGTCGTTACTGTTGAAATTATTGTAAATCCTTATCCACGCTTTCGATCGTACGCAATCGAAGATATCTAAAATTAATCGAGATATCTTTCATCATCGCGTCTGACGTGCGTTATTATATACATTTGCTTGGAATCTTTTTTGGCGAAGGCGTCAAGATGGCGTCAAAGTTACCTTTACATTTTCTTCAAGCGAGTCATTCTGCTTCGAGCATCTTCGTTCATACGTTCGATTCCTATGTAATTCATATTCCATCTACGATATTCCAAATTTATTGCTTCGAGCTTATAGAGAACTCGAGAGCTCTCGAGAGCGTAAGAACTAATGGCAACTCGAGAACTAATAATTTCAATGATCCGAGTCAAGATTGAAATCTTCTCTGCGCAAATCTTAAAGATTACCATCGTCAAATAGAAATTGCATGAATCACACGGTAAATCAAGAGCAGTAGATTACATTATTTTTCTTTTTATCGTATCGAAACCCGTAACAAGCGTCACGGTAGCAACAATTTGTTCCCCTCGGTATTGTACCGTATTGTTCTTTTCTTTAACGATTATAGTGTCTATAAAACATCATACACCGTATAAAACCATACAGAAAATATTTTACGTCTCACAGTCACGGTTATTAACCCTTTACAAAATGAATAACCGATTTACCAATTATACTTCAAATAAAGGAAACAGATTACAACACGTTATTTTGCTTTTCATCGTGTCTGGCGTATCTATCTGTTTCCGTCCGGTTCCTCTCGATACCGGTTCTATCTCGTCTACCTGCTACAGACATCAAGCATCTCGTTCTATCTGCAGCTAGATCCGCCAACTTTATCTTCGTCTAGTCAGGCTGGTTAGTCGTCTGAACCGGGCGAACGAGAAGCGCGAAATTGCAGAGAGCGCGATTTAACAAGGGGGAAGGACTTCCTGATGAGGAATCGGCGTAACCTGCCAATCCAATTGGGTCGATCGATAATCTGCTAGCGAGCCGGCGTTCATATTACGGGGCTTTAATCGCGAATGAAAGACAAATTCGATCCAAGATGCTACGAACAACGTGTTTCTCTAGGCTTCGTGGTAATCGGATTTCGTTCCTTTTTTTTCTCTTATCCAAAGTCGTACAAGTGATACTTTACATTCACGTATTATCGTGGATGATCCATTGGTTCGATAACGATCCGATGGATCTCGAAATCGATAGAGATAGATCGTTTCGTTCGAGTTATTCGAAAATAAAAGACGAAAGGTGCCAGCCAGGTACTTCGTGTTAATCGAATATTATTTTTCTACTTTCCCCGATTTTTCTCCGACGCCAAGTTGGATCTTGAAAATGGTGGCGGTAAAAATGAACAAAAATCAGGGAAGAATTAAAGAAATAATATTTAGCGATGGGAAACTTTGGCTTGTTCGTACGAAAGACGATGCAGCGTCTGGTCGCTCGAAATCTCAATTTCTTTTTTGCTTGCCACGGTAATTTAAAACAGCGTCATGTATTCGACAGTAGCGGCTTTGATAATTTATATTTAGAACGTAATACTTTAGGTGTAACACTCGCGATGTGCCATTTTTGCGCGCACATGGCGTGCAGGTGCGTTCCCATTCAGAAACGCCTGGCAATTATCGTCGATGAGCTCGCAACATCTTGGAAATTGAATGGAGTATTCGTTACTAGACCAAACATAGACCAAGTACCTCCAGTTAAGCGATTACCTATCCCTGAGACACGTGATGGACAGGGTTAAGCCATTATGACAGCTCGCAACCTCTATATTCTATATTCGTCCGTGGATCATTGAAAATGTCGCGCTAGGGACGCAAATATCATCGAAAAATAAAAACAAAATTTTTGCCACTTCTTCGAAGTGAAATAAATAGAAGATAACGTCGATAACGACGTCGTTCTTATTTTATTTATTCCATTAAGTCATAGTAATTTAAGAAGCGCAATTTGCAATTTTAATAAACACTGATGTAATAAAAATGAAACCCTCTAATTAGGAGAATCAACCCTCTAATGGATGGTTTGAATATTCTTTTTCTTGTAAAAAGTTTTAATCGATACTTGTTGTAGGTCGTAACTACAAGGCTAACGCCGTAACTAGATCACTTTTTGAATTGACACGCTTACAATTAGCATCATGCGATACTTGAGAACGAAGCTATGATAACGTCCAAAACGTTTGAGATACGCCAAACCTCGTAACACAACTGAACGGTTAAATTGAATTAAATTTAATTTAAGCCCTATAAATTATTACTAAGTCGATCTAAAGTTTCGATGTCTGACCAAGAACCGAACGAATCTACTGAATAGAATCTACTGAAAGATTCTAATGGTCACAGGGAACTGATCGATAACGTCGCGCCGATGACATTGCTCAGACTCCTAAACGTCATTTACTCGAGACTTTAATAAATTACCGGCGTGGTAAACATCATAGTGCAAGAGTTGCACACCACCAGCCTCGTGTTCTCTATTTATAGTCGTGATACTTTTATTCCAAACACGTTGTTAGTTTCAAGAAAAGAGAGGAACGGTTACGCGATTCGAGATTCGCTTCTCTGTCTTCTTCTTTCTCTCTCTTTTTATCTGTCGTCTCAACCTTGCGAATCTCGTTAGAAAAAACGAATGTTCCCCTTACTACTCGACCTGAATCGACTGGCGTACGAGCGAGTTTACAGCCTATTCGAGGACGAACGTCGATTTCATACGAGGATTAATCGCAGAAAGACAACTTCGGCAAGGATTTCAGCGGTCGAGGCACGGTCGGCACGCACGCCACGAATTTTCTCCAATTTGCTTGACGAGCAACCATGGTCGGCTGGCGGCATGCGATCTTACCTCATCCCCTCTGCACTCTCATTAGGAAGTAATTAACAAACAATCACGCGTACAAACATACGGTCGTTCTTTTTAACGGAGAACGATCGCGATGAACCGGCATAAATTTCATTCTCTTGTTTCATTTCATTTTTTAATTTATTATTTCCACGAAGAATATTCTGTTGCCTGGAAAACTATTCAGGGAAAATATTACTTCGCAAATTGAGTAGCGAATGTTGAAAACTGTAGGAAGAATAGGATTTCCCGAATTATCGAAATCTATAGAAATTTTACACGAAAATGATATTTGATATTTTCCCTACTCTAGTAAGTTACCATTTTGATAATGAACTGGTTTCTTTTAGCCGATTCTTCTGATCATTGAAAATTAATTTTTTACTTTAATAGTTCGAGGATGGAAAATATCGAAAACTGGAAGAACAGATTTACGCGATTTTTCATATTTTCTGCCGATTAGTTTTTCTTGCTTTCGTTGATCGACGAGACCTTTCGAAAATCGTAATATCGCAGTTGGAATGAATTGATCGAAAGAGTTATTGGCTGGAACTCTCAAAACTTCGACCCTCGAACACTTCTCACATCGTGTGTGCAACTGCATGCATAGTATATGGCGTGCAGTTGCATTCGATAATTGGAAGTTAGGCTTTCGCGTTCTTACGAATGCGGCTGTTTAGGAAAGTCGTTGCAGTGAACATTATTATCCCGTTGTGTAAACTTGTTGCTGAAACGAGCTCGTGAGCCATTTTCCACGGTAATCATCTGCAGAAACGGAAGTTAGGAATCACTGGGCGTACTTCACCTTGACGCTTGTCTCTTCGTAATGTATTTTTGAAACGTTTTGAAGAGTTTGAGCATCGATAGACGTGGAACGTATCACGAGGTTGAGTTTTATACACTGCAGTTTCAGTTGTATAATAGATCAATTCTCTTATCGCGCTGGGAATGTCAAGGCCTTGCTTCGTTATCTCAACCACCGTCTTGTGATTATGCTTGTTTAACGATCGTGAATTTCTTTCGCTAATATGACGAAAACAAACGTTAGATCGCCGTCTGTGATCAATTGTTTTTTTCTTATTTAAATCTAATTCTTTTACTTTTACCAACTTCCAGAGAATCTGAGAAAGTTGTACGATATTTCTTGGTGTTTCTATTATACGATGCGATATTTCATAGTTATTATTTTCCATTGCTATCTATATCAGAATTATCAGTGATACAAAAGCGCGACTGACGAAGTGATAAGAGAAAAAAGGCAAAATCGAGATGTTACTCTTTATCTTCAGATATTATGTTTCATTCCTTATGATCTGCTGGGACATAGAACCGTGTAAATATAGAGCAACGTGGTGTAATAAAAATACTCAGAAATACACGGCTGATGAACCAAAGGAAATCATAGATTCGTCACGGGTATCGTTTGTACGTCGCGATGAATTCGATATCCTTTGCAAACAGGAAATACAGAGTGGCTGCATGATTCCTTTCATCAACCAACAGTAGTTTACTATACGAAAACTCGACCCTGACATATAGAAGTTTCCTTAGTTTACTATTAACCCGTTTCTATTTACCTAATTAGTAGATTTAATTAAGCTTTTAAACGAGAAGCAACGATGGAAAATAGAAATACAAATTGATGATTCAAATTCATAATCTGTTTTTGTAATTTCATGCAAAACTCCTGGCAAAATGTATGAAAGAAGATGAAATGTACGTAATAGAATCGGCATAGAATACGTTTTATATAGAGATCGGAATGATATGTATCGGACAAAGTATTTCAAAGATTCAAGCTGTTAGAGTAGACGTGAGACTGGTAAATGGGACAAAGTGATCGATGAAGCAGACATCCTTCTTCGAAAGGATCAAGAAAACGGACAAGTTCGCAAGATTGCAGTTGGACGGAGCGATGAGAAGCTCGAGCCTTGTGAAATCAAGTCAGGAAAAGAGAACAAGGTGAGATGACGGGGGGGAAAAAGCAGCCTTGCTCGATTTTCCCTTTTTCAAAAAGCATTTTCTGTTACACGGACTGGGATTACCGGATGATCGGGACCGGAGAACCTTCGTCAATTTCACGAGATTGGAGTCAAGTAAAGAGAATAGAGGCCACGATCTAAAACGAGAAATGAAGGAAACTATCTATTATTTTCCTCGTTGGATGAAACATAATTTAGTATACGAAATAGAATTCTTACTTCATCATGAACACCCATCTGTGTTACTAAATTGAATTCAAACAAAGAATTATAGAGAATAGGGAGAATAAAACGAAAAAAGAAGAAAAGAATTCTCGAGTTGAGGGGATTGGACTTTAGAAAGAGAAAAGAGAGGAAGACAGAGAAAAGTTAATATAATCAAAAGAAAAAGGTCGATTATCTTCCTTCTCAAGGACACCTACGATTTGGCTCATTAACTACGCAGTTTACGTCAATCTCCATCGAATCTTACGAAATCGAAGCGAAGGAAAGGAGCAAGGTGATTCGCACGAAAAGGAAAAGGAAGCTCGATCGATTCCCCCTCTCTCGTAAGAGAGACATAGCCGCTATCAAGCATATGAGGTCATCCACGAGAATTTGTCTCATTTCACCGATCTCGTTCCGTCCTTTTCTCGCCTTCTGCTTTCAACATCTCTGCGCTGTGCAGGCTGAACGAAAGCGCTAAAAATACGAATTTATATGCGCGACTCGTGTTATGCGTGTGCCTCTTCCCAAGGAAAAAAAAGAAAAAAAAAAATAAAAAAAGAAGGAAAAGAAGGGAGAAAGCTGAGATCATTTTAAAATGTCAGACCTACCGTTCGTCGATGGAAAGGAGAAGAGACGAAGAGTATACAAAGACAGAAGAATTTCTGAAAGGCGAATTGCTCAATTTAGTGCTTTGTTAATTGGGTTGGACTCTATGTAGATAGCTACCGAGAAAGATAAATTTTTAGAAAGTCTTCAGTATCTCCATCGAATGCAAATCGGTTACGAATACTTTGAGAACCTTTGATTTACACGTGGATCCTTTGTAAACGATCGAACTAACGTTATCGATGATCAAATTTTTCGAAATTTCAAGTTTCGAGTTGACGTTGTTAATGAATTCGTGGGATTATAATATGCGCAAGAAATGTCACGAACATCAAATGGCCACTTCTGTCGGGCTTCGACGTGATCGTGTCGATTGTTTCTGTTTAATTACGTTTGGTAAAACGTGACTCGGTTGCACGTCTGATACCCGTTATCTAGCGTCGAGACACGTTCGCCTTGTAAAATAGGAACTTAACGAGCAGATTGCAACGTTTCGTTGGACGAGTCTGCGCAAGTTTAAGATAGGTCGGAATTTACTCGTTGTTGATGCAATTTCATATCTCACATTTTATGTATTTTATGTTTTAACACTTTGTAGTGTTACGTTACAAATTACAGATAATTTGTATTCCATTCAAACATTCATCTACGAACGCTGCTTATTCATGGTACAATAAGTAGAATGGAAAATTCGCAGACAAATAATTTGGCGATGAAAAGCTTAAAGATGAACTATGCACAAGTAGTTTCTAACACAACTATTTGCAAGCCTAATGATCATTAGCATATAAGTACATCTATACGTCCGTCGTGCGACGCACAGTAGATAAGTAGCTTGCTCAGTCAGACACAGCCTATTGAATTATTTTTTTCGTGAAAAGCGACCGCACCTTAGGGACGATGCGACCAACGGTAAAAGTCTCACGAATGCTGACCTGAAAATACGAGGGGATTAATCGTCTTTTCGTCGTCCAGAAACACCGCCATTTTACGATGCACGCGAACACAGTCTCGATTCTTTTTTATTCTCTGCATGAACGTTATATTCGACCGTAACAGTGTACGAATAGTATTTCTTTAAAATTTATCGCACGTCTGCCAATGGCCACGACTCCCATTATCGTTCCATTAAGCCGCCAATAAAATGTCAAATCCCCGTAATTTACAACTAATAACGTAATTCCCTGTTTACACTCGGCCTTACGACTCATTCTCTTTTCCTTCTCTACTTTCAGTTTCTTTTCACCGGGTAGATACCTTGGTTCGGTCCATCCTCGAGTTTTTGCTCTCGTCTCCGATCAACTAGCCGTCACGGTGAACGGTTAAATTACATCGTTCCCGCGAAACGTGTAATTTTACGGTGCATTACGTGTGCATCAATCACGTGCTCTTGTAATTTCCCAATGCTGTGTGAATTAATAAAGCAGCCGCGGCTAATAGATAGTCCAGAGCTTTAATCGTTTCGAGATGGATTTTTCTTTTAACAATAAATATATAGCAACGATACAATAACATAGGCTGTACAATACACCCAACTTCGACAAAATATAGGTTGATCGTAATTTTTTAAATACGATATGTTACGTAGCACCTATTGTCGTATAATAGTATCTTATGTTCCAGTAGATCTCAATTCAGCCAATATACAGGGTGGTTGGTAACTGGTGGTACAAGCGGAAAGGGGATGATTCTACGCGAAAAAACAAGTCGAAAATATAGAATAAAAATTTTTCGTTTGAGGTTTTGTTTTCGAGAAACCACGCTCTCCTGACTTAACTCCGCTTGACTTTTATTTATGGAGCCATGTTGAATCAATTGTCTATTCCGAAGAAATCGCAAGTTGCGAGCAATTGAAAGAAAAGATTATTGTAGCCTTTCATACTTTAAAACGATCGAATACGTTAGAAAGTGTTCATAGAAATTTAATTAGACGAGCGGAACTATGTGTTCGGCAGAATGGGCAATATTTTCAGCAATTTTTGTAATAATAAACTTTATGATTACTTCATATTATTTCATTATGTATTCCTAATCTTCCGTTACGGCAAAAACAAACTTAAACTGCGATAATATCCATCGAGACAACGATCTACGGTGAGATCCGTTATAACGAGACGCGATAAAGTGCACGCGTACCGAGCGAAAATTCAAAGTCGATTTTCTCGAAAACAGAGCCTCGAACGAAAAATTTTTATTCTATATTTTCGACTTGTTTTTTCGCGTAGAATCACCCCCTTTCCGCTCGTACCACCAGTTACCAACCACCCTGTGTATTGTACCATTAGTCTCATAAAGGGTGTCTTTCATTTAACGCTAGTTACATCTTTCCCTCGACGTGTCATCAGTGAGAATATCGTTCGCGTGATAATAATAGAACGTTGATATAGTCGCGAGTAGAAATATTCGAGTGTCGAATAATGTATATGCGAGTGCTCTCAACCATATTTAAAAGCCCTGACTCATCTATCACGTTAAAATACAAGAAATAGCTATTAGCAAACAATGTGATAGCTTCCCACGAGTGGCCACCATGATCTACATTTCTATAGCCTCGATCGAAGAACTTGATGCTCGAGGTTGCCTCCCCACCATAAATCCAACGATATAAAAGTATGGAACTTGAACATCATATGAATATTCAGATTATTTACCTATTAAAATATCGTATTAGCATGTTTATTGCGGATTCGTCGTCTTTAATGCTGTACTTGATACCGTGCAATGCTTGCCTCTATACTATAAAATTTGACGTATGTGTCTGATACGAATTACTGTGGAATATTGTTTCGTCATTTCGTGCTACTTGGTTCGCGTTTTGCGCAAAACTACACTGCACATATACCATGAAAATTCATATGTTTATGAACAGAATTAAAGAAGCAGGACATAGACTAACTAAGTAGTATGTCGAGTACTATACTATATGTGTTTTTGTATCTTTAAATTGCTCGTAAACATGTAAAAGCTCGTGGTGTATATATAACCTGAAAGTACAAGCGAACTCGAATCCGCGTCGCGCACTTGTTAACACGTTGGCCATAGAAGAATAAAAAGCATTTGACGGCAATGTGATAATAGATTTTTATTGACATAGAATAGCGGATACAAGGAAAATATTTCTCCGACCTCGTACGTCTAAAGTCTTTTCTTCAGACTATAGCACGAACACGCGAAAGGGGAACAAAGCAGCGTGTAATAAGCACGTCTGTCGCGAGAAGTGACAGAACGCACTGTGTATGCAGATCACGTATGCGTGCCAACAGCGGCTACACACGAGCTTCTTCGTCTTGCACGCACGTGCAGCGTGAGCACTTTTTAATTGACCCTCGGTCCCTAGCGACTTTTCCTCTTGCGAGCTTATCGACGCCAACGATCCATCGTCCAGTGTGCTCGTTCCCAAAATAAGAGCCATACATCCCTTGAAACGTGATTTATAATACGATTCACGATAGAGATTACGGTGTTTTTCGCGGGAACACCGTAATTAGGCTTGGTCTGAACGTTTTTCGTGCGGAGACGAAGGGTGCATAAAATTAGAAACCCTGGGAATTCGCGAATTTTGCTTGTTCCGAGCCACTCTGCAGGAGTTCCCTGCACTTTCACGTCGTTTACTATCGCTTAAAATATTAAAATATTAAGTGTAAAATATCAATCGACTAATTAATTCCCACAACTATCCTTGGAAAGTTGGCAAGTTCGGTAGAAAAAGGAAATTGTCCGACCATGGACATTTTTTGTATTCCATAGAATAAAATACGTTTCAGAGTATTGCAAGCAATCGAGAAGGCTGTTAAATCGCAAACTAATAGACGTCGTGAGATATAAGCGAGATATTACTAGATGGAGTCTATCAATGTCACGTGTAGGCTACATACGTTTCTTTAACGAAGATATTTTAACGTCAATGTTGCGAAGTGAGCAGCGGTGTAGTAGTATATGTACTTTTACCTACGTTTCCTAGAACACGAAAGGATAATAAGACAAATGCAGGCATATCGTTCCGTATGTAAATTTTCTAGAAAATATTACATTATTGGTTATTTTGATAAAAAAAAAAAAGTTTTAGCGCTAGCTAATTTGTAAATGGGAATGGAACGGCACAAAGGTTAACGTAATTGAGAATGAACGTATGCTTTCCCAGCTGTTAATAGCAAAAAGGAACATACGTAAATGGTTGGAAAAAAATAAAACGGCACATTGGTTCTTTCAGCTAGAAATGAATGAAACTCTATCGTATACACGATTCGGGCTACCTGGAAAGATATTTTAAAGGCCCACGTAAGAGCGTGAACGTTTACTGCCAATAAAAGCAGTCTATTCGACGCGGTATACGCGCATGGCTAAATTTACTACGTGGGAAACTGGTTTCAGCTACTTCGCGGCGATACCTTCTCTATACCACTCTGATCGCCAGTTTTTATTTTCCAATTAACCATTTAACAGAAGATTCGACCAGTTTATATGCGATACGTGGAGCAATACCGATTTCAAGCTGAGAGCGTGATTTCTAACTCGATTTACAGTTCACACAACGCAACGATCACGAGGCTCCGCAATTGTCGATGACGTAATGTCAAGACTGTACGTACCATTTATTCAAACGCTGCGTACGAATATTATCGCCTATGTTTTCTCGCCATCTCCATCACGAATTTCGTCGAATATCGTGTCATAATTATTCTTGGATTTCAGAGGCCAATATCGATTATTTAACGATACGGTATTCGAATTGCAAATTCCACAACAGCCGTGATACCTAGATCACGATACATATAGAAGATATTTTTCAAACTCGATAAAACCAGTTTTTTCGTATATGCTCGTTTATTGCGGGAATTAATGCGATTCGTTTATGTAATCGCGCGAAGAATTTTCACTTATCTCGGATGGGGCACGTTTCGAATATCAACGACGATAGAGATCTACGAGGACTTCTTAGTTTCTGAAAACACTTGTTTTCTTTTCAAAAGTATCTTCAACGTTTCGCTTGTGTCAACAATTAACAGACTCGTTGATCGAATTGTTTGTAAAACAAGGCTTAACGAAACTGCCAACTTAATTTGATAAACAACATTTATTTCGATAAACAAAGCTTGTTTATCCCTCGTGATGCTAATTTAATTCGCATCTTGAAAACGAATTCACATAATGCTACAAAGTTGATACCACCTCGAGATAGATGGTTGAATTTACAAGCTCTTTCACTATGAATAAACAAACTGAAATTTCTCGTATAATTAGACACAGGCTTACTAGTGTCATATCGCAAATAATAGAGAGACGTGGAAAATATCCTTGCTTAGATTTAATTGATACGAGGAGCAGACGATTAAGATCATTAAATGAACGAAAATATCAAATTGGTTTTGAGATAAGCGTAGATTTAATATAATTGTGTCATCGATTTATTAAAAATTCCCTTCTTTTCTTTTCAGACGAGCAAGAACGCGTACAGAAGAAAACTTTTGTCAACTGGATCAATTCTTACCTTTCTAAGGTAAGGACAAGCACGCAAAAATTCGAATAAAACTCGTAGAGACAGTTTTCCGGAACCACGTGACAGGACGAAGAACTCCAAAAAGCTTCGGGCTGTTTCTCTTGCGCAAACGATCCCTTTATCCGTAAATAATTCCCATACAGCGAATGTTAGGCAAATTTTCTTCCCCCTTTTTCGTTTTTTTATCGTCTATTCTATATAATAATGCATCGTTGAAATTACTGCTCATCACGAATATCAGAAGTTCGGTGGAATAACTCGTGCCTGGCTCGCGAGTCTCGATATCGTTCCCCTACTTCCGCACTTCCGGATACTTCGAAACTTGAATTAGAAATCCCGGAACTCGAGGACGTGCATGCCCCAGAACCGGCACGACATTGCGTTCGATGCTGTCCTCTGATCGAAATAGGGAAGATTCACCTGTCATGCTATTTTTAATTTATCCAGAAATACACGCACGAAAACTGTAAGGAAGATTCGTTCGTCACGAAATGAAATCCAATTCAATCAGAAATATGACGTGAATTTGAAAAATTCCATCGACATTCATTTAATATAATACTCATTTAAAATAATTGCAACGACTTCGTTTTCTTTCGTACAGTTAGGGATGCTTGGCAACCATATATTTTTATTTTCTTTTTCGACATTTTTCTATATGCATTCTCGATTGTCGTATACAAGTTTCGTTGTGAGTATCGAGAAGCAAGAAAGGAGAGTATCGATGATCGAAATCGCTTTCAGAGAAGTCCACCGCTTCGAGTGGACGATTTGATCGAGGACCTGAAAGATGGTACCCGCCTACTCGCATTGCTTGAAGTTTTGTCCGGCGAGAAGCTGGTAAGTTTCAGCAACGGTTGTCCCGTAACTCTCGATCGATAAGATATGCTCGTACGAAACGCGTTTGTCTGTTCGCAGCCGGTGGAAAGGGGCCGGAACCTGAAGAGACCGCATTTTCTTAGCAACGCAAACACAGCGCTTCAATTCTTACAGAGCAAAAAGGTGAGTAATCGTACTGTTCAAAAATCCAAAACTAGAATTCTGAAACTTCAAACGTAAGATTGAAAAGATTCAAATTGGAAATTGTTCTATGATTTGAAAGCCGTTTAGTATAATATACATTTGTGACTCTCTGTTGCAGATCAAGCTAGTGAACATAAATTCGTCCGATTTGGTAGACGGACGACCGCCCGTAGTGTTAGGCCTGATATGGACCATCATTCTTTACTTCCAGGTAGACGTTCTTCCATTCGTACAGTCGAATACAATCGAAGCTATTGAAAAAATCGCACACGTACTACTAGAATGCGGTAGTTGCTTAAATAAGACGCCCGTGCCACATGTAACATCGAATTACATAAACGCGTTACGATATCCGCGCGGCAGCACTGCGACGATCGTTTGCAGCGGGGATTAATTTGCTTGTGTCACGAAGTTGTTCGATCACATTTTTTCTACCGAATTGTTTCGTGAAATCTTAGAGGAATAATTCTTTATACGAGCACACTGTTCCTTCTTTTTAACCAATTTTTTTTCCCACTTAAAGTTGATAATTTTTCTTATTAACAAAATTAATCCTCGTTAAGAGCGAAGTAAGAAATTACATTCTATTCTGCTAACCGTATTTATTCCATGAAAACAAGCTACGATCGAAGGATCGAAGGAAGGTGAGTAGCTAATTAAAAAAAAAAGAACTGAACCAAAAAAAAAAAAAAAAAATAAAGAAAAAGAAAAGAGATTTCCGTCTAACCTGATACGATGTTTATATGAACAGTAAAGCCGTAGAAAAAGTCTGTGTGTACAGAGGAGAATATTAAGTTAGCACGCACCTACATGATCTTACGCATCACCCTAGTACGCACGCTAGTCCTTCCCTTTGTGAATTTTTCTGTTCTCACCCTCGATACCCCGACCTTGTTGGTTGTTGTTCGAACTGCATATTCCGCGGTCCACTGATCGCGCGTTTTTCTAGATCGAGGAAAATACCAGAGCTTTGGAATACCTTGGACATACGTGGGGTAGTCAGAGCAGTTTAGAGAGTCTTAGTACCCAAGGATCCGCGAGAGGGACCAGCGAGGGGAAACGCTTCAGTAGCGAGAAATGGAAGCAGGGTGCGAGGAAGACTCTGCTTCAGTGGGTCACCAATGCTCTGCCAAAGTCAGTATTTTATACATAATCTTTATATTTGGCTATTTGTCATTTAATGTCCTGCTGTATAATAAGATTCCATGTAATTTGTGCATTTGCAAAAAACGGGACACGTGACAAAATCCACCGCTTTTACTATTTCACTATTATTACACTGTCACACTATTAAAAAATGTATCACTGGAACTAGCAGAGTATTTAAACTGACCAATTCATAATTTTTCATCAAAACTTTATCCTGTTTACGGTGCATTTCTAGCCACGTGAATGATTCTTTTGTAAAACGCAAATAAAAAATTGTTGTCTTCGTATTGCATGCATATCCTTTTACCTATCTTTCGCGTTGATCTCTTTGATGCTAGTTTCATGCTCCGGTCATTGGAAGTTCTGCCATTAAAAAGAAAACCAGAATTAAAATATCGAAAACACCATTAAACCAGTGCCAATATCGCAACACTGATAATTTCTCAATTTACAAAAAGTAAATTTCTCAACACAGGGACATCCAAGTGCGTGACTTCGGCGAAAGCTGGCGTGACGGCAACGCCTTCCTGGCCATCATCGACGCTATCAAGGCGAACTTGGTGAACATCGCGGCCATGAGAGAAGCAACGAACAGAGCTCGTCTAGCAACGGCGTTCGACGTGGCCGAATCCGAGTTGGGTATCGCCAGACTTCTCGATCCCGAGGACGTCGACGTTCCCCAACCTGATGAAAAATCTATCATGACATACGTGGCTCAGTTTTTACACAAATATCCGGAACCAGGATCCACTGCTTCCGATTCGTTCGCGGCTGTACAGCAGGAGTATGATAATCTGCTTGGTTGGCTGTACGAAAGGCTGAAATACCTGGAACAGATGGGTAGCTCCCCGTTGAGTTATGATGTATGTTTTAGTGTCTGTACGATTATTTTAGTACTCGATGAACAGCGGTTTTAATGGTGTTTTTTTGTTTGAATTTTATATTCGAAGGAGTACGCCGCGTTGAAAGCAGAAGTCGAGCAACAGAGGGTTGTGTACAATAAGCTACAGCGTCTCGTCGAGACGCCTAGTATGATCAGCATCACGCGGGACTCATGGAAGCACGTGCAGGATCTATGGAAGACCCTGGAGATGCTGGTGAGTTGAAATTTTATGAAATAATAAATAATCTATTGGGATGATTTAACAGCTAAAACAATGAAAATTTCGACTGGCAGCTCTCAGTCTGATTGACGTTCTGTGTACCATGTTCCATCATCATCAAAGTTTGACTTTAATAAATTATCAGTTCTATTGTACATGTTAAAACACTGTGTTTAATTATGAAAATTTATTGCTCGGTAGGCAAATTGCATCGTTGACGATCCAAGTGAAGTTTCGCTCGGAAACTCTGTTAATATTGAAATAAACTTTTAATGTTTTACTCAATAAATGATTGTTCGATGAATGGATAAAAATCTCGGAAGATTTTCAAACTTTTTAGAAATCCGAAACAGTAAAATTTAAATATCAATGATTCGATGTATGTATGGAGTGTGAAGAAATATGTTTGCCTATAAAGAATTAACTAATAAACGTAACTTGTATATAAAGATATTTTCTATTCCAATTTCGCAGATGTTACGCTGGCTCTGGCTCCTAGACTCCTATTTGCCAGGTGAATTAGGGGTCGTAGGAAGGTGGCTGTGTCGCGCAGAGGACCTTCTGCTATCCGACAATGACATCCCCGAGGAAATGACAGAAGAAACCGCCAACATAATCTCGAATAAGCTCGAGGAACACAAAAAGTTTTTCCTCGATCTTCCGTCCATGACGGAACGATTTCAAGCGGCGAGAAGTAGCGAGGCCGCGTTGAAAGTACATCCTCAACAATTGAACGAAATGGCGACCCGATTGGATAGCCTACCGAGTCGAGCCGCCAAACGTAGAATCCGACTAAAGTTCCTGGAGCATAAGTGCTGCCTTATTGCTTTCTTGTTCCTAGTTGAAACAAAGTTGAAGAGTTGGAGCGTGAAATACGATACTGAAGAGAGTGTGCACCAGATGCTGGAGCAATATAGAAACTTCGTATCGCGAAACAGAATTTTCCAGGAGTTCCAGAAAGCCTACCTGGACATGCAACAAGTCGTCGAGGACTATAAACGCGAAGGTGACGTAGGTGAGTGATGATCTCTGTAATTTTGTTGATTTAGGCGACGACATTTGCCCATTAAAATTTACAAATTCTCAATTTTTTCAATTAATTTTATTTATTTATCCGATGTTTAGCGTCTGTTATTAAAAGTGGAGAGACGAAAGTACGGTTTTCTCTAGTAATACCAAAATGATTACCATTGGTTCTGATTTAAATTAGAAAAATTTTTTTCAGTTTAAATAGAGATATTAGTAACAATCGTTAGATCGTAAGTCACCACGATTGATAGTCTTTATTAGGTAAAACACACGATACAAAATGAATACGGAGTACTTTAAGATTAAATAATAATTGTCTTAAATTATCGTCAATCATCTACGATTCAACGATACCGATTGAAAGTTATAAATCCCTATCGTGGACAAACGTTTACTCTGCAAATATCTGTTTTGCTATGCCCTAGACACTGAAGAAAGCGCGAGCATCGATCGTTTCATGCGAGAGACCAGCGACAAGTGGAAAAGCGTGTCCATGGATCTGCGTTGCGTGCAAAGCATGCTTGAGGAAGTGGTAGCTTATTGGCGTCGCTGGAACATAATCTCCGATGAGTTCGTGACTTGGTTGAACCGTGCTGAACCTGCCTTGAACCTTCCCGAAGAGGACAAAATGGAATTCTTCCAAGATATCAGCGTGTGGAAAGACAAACACCAACAATTGTCGGACACAGTGACGTTCTTAATCGCCACATCCGACGAACCAGTCGCCTTGCAATTGAAGCAACGTTACACGAGTCTCGCTTCTAGATGGGATTCGCTGTTCCAGGAAGCGAAGCAGTACATGCACGCTGGAGACGTGATACGAAATAGAAAAGACTACAGACAGGGCGTGGAAACTTTACAAAAGTGGCTGAGGAACGTTGAATTGGCGTTATCAGCTACTGATCTAACCTCAACCGAGAAGATCAAGGCCTACGGTGAGAAGCTGCAAGTCTTCCATAACGAAGTAGAAGGAATCGAAGATCTTTTCAAGAGTATCAGCAAAAAGTTCCAGTCACTCATTCAAGATTTATCTCGAGACGAAGTGGACAAAATGATGAACACCCTGAAGAAAGAGAAGGAGGCGCTGGTTAAAGTAAGAGCCTTAATACCGATGCAGTTGCACCTGTACCATCAACTTCTGGTTCAGCAGGAGTCTCTAGAAGCTGGCCAGAAGGAAATAGCTACCTGGTTGGACGAAGCAGAGAGAATGTTGACCAACGTCGACTTATCAGGTGGTAGAGAGCATATTTTGGCCCAGTTGGAGCGGCACAAAGCCTTCTTCTCGAGAACTCTCTACTACAAATCCATGCTGGAGTCTAAGAACAAAGTGTTCTCCAGTATAGTGAAGTCTGTGGACAGTCACGCGGATGTAGCTACTGCGGAAGGTGGCAGAACCTTGAGAGAATTGAACGAACGGTTCAATCGAGTGTCTCAGGCGGCCCAGGCATTGGAACAACGGCTTCAGGAAGCTGTTAGGTGCTGGACCAGGTTCAAAGAATGCGAACGACAGGTCTGTGAGTGGCTGTCGGTCGCTGAAACCATGATGAATGACAAACATACCGATAATAGACGATCTATAGAGTATCACAAGAACTTCTTTAGCAATGTAAATGAGAAGTGGATCCAAGACTTTGTGAACGCTGGACAAGACTTGAAGAATATTCTGCCTGCTGAGAAGCAAGCTCCTATTTTGGAAGCTGTCGAAGCACTTCAGAAACGTTGGAAGGAGGTGTTGACGTTCGCTCCTCTTCATTTAATGAGACTCGAGTTTCGCCTGGATGAAACCACGTTCCTGCAGTACCTGAAGGAGATCGAGGTGGAGGTGAATTCGGAACAGCAGGCTTTGATGAAGAATGACAATGTTGAGAATATACTGCAGAGGAATAAAGAGTTTTTCGTGAACCGTGGTACAGTTCTGGAAGTAGAGAAGTGTCTGCAGACTTTGAAGAAGATCAGCAATGCTTATAGCCAGCTGATACCTAACGATACTAGCTTGTCCGAGGCTGCGCAACATGCTGAACGCCTGTGGGAGGATTCCGCTCAGAGAGTGGAACGTTTGAGGGAACAATTGAAACAAGTGCCTGAGCAGTGGGCTGCCTATAAGAAAAAGTAAGTACCGCGAAGAGTTTCCATTCTTCGAATTATCTTTTTACGAATATTTTTTATTCAGATTTCCTTTTTTACGAACTTTTGCTATCTTCGTGAATTTTTATTCATATACGAATTGTCGATTCAGATTTGACGAGATGGTACGATGGATGGACCATGTAGACAGTAACCTGGCGACTATTCTGCACGAGGTGAATACGCTGGAGGAGTTCGAAACAGAAAAAACGGTATTCCAGGTAAGGATCATTCCTATTCTTACTCTTAAATAATAATAGAAATTTAGACGAGTGCATTACAAGGCATTGTTAACGCGAAGCATGAAATTTTCTCTTCACCACACACGTTGTATTTAAACATTTCTTCTTCATTCTCTTCTTGTGTTGCTTACACTGGACGTAGGTTCAAGTTTTAACGGTAAGTACGATCACGTACACTCCACCATGAAAATTCAATATAAAAACCTCACGCTACAATATCCAAGATAAATGTATCGTGTTACAATAATTTTCTTCAAATTATTCGACAGAAAATATGTAGAGAAGCAGACAGCAAGCGGGAAGAGATGAAATGGTTGGTGCAAACCTTGGATAGCCTGACTTCCAATCGTTCAGATCACGAAGCCCTTTCAGAGCAGAACCGTCTGGAACAGTTGATTACTCGTTATAAGAACCTCATACCAACCATAGAAATCACCATGACGAAAACCGATATCTATTCAAAAAGCTACACGTACAGAAAAGAAGTGCGCGAGGTGTGCACTCTTTTGCACAAGGTCAAAGATCAATCGAAGGTCGACGTAGTGTCTGAAATCCCGGAGACCTTGCAGACCGCGGTTACTCATCAGGAAAGCCGTTTGAATCAGTTGGAACAACAGAGATCAAATATCGTGAGCATGCTTCAACGTGGTAAAGATCTTTTGAAAGACCAACACGCGCCTCCATTTGTGTCCTTGGAGGTTCAGCAATTAGAATCAAGCTGGAATGATACTTATGGTCAGAGCGTGGAGACCTTGAAGTCTCTGAAGAGCTCGCAGAAGTTGTGGAACACTTACCTGCAACAGAAAGAGGAGATCATGAGATTAATCGAGCAAGCTGAGGAAGAATTGAGAAAAATCGAGTCGACTACCTATTACGAAGCATCCCAGGTATCATCCGACCTTCAGAGTAAGCAAGACTTTAGCTCCACATTGAGAAAGTCTACCGAAGAGATGATGAAGAAGCTGCAAGAGACGTACAGTCATTTGACAGAGATTGCACCACCTGAAAGAAGGGAAGTATTGAAGAAAGAGATCACTCAAACTGAGAAACGAGTGGAGACTACTCTGAAGACCGTACAGGAGAAGGTTGTCTATCTGCAGGAGCATAGTACCAGGTGGAACAAGTTCCAGGCGAAATTGAACGAATTGCAATTATGGACGCAACAAAGTGCGCCTCAATCGATTGCAGATGCTGAAAACTTGGCAACCACACCCGAAGAAATGGTTTATAGAACTGAGATCTTGCAGAAAGATATTCAGGAGAGAAGCAGGACGTTGAAATTCCTCGAAGAGGAATCAGAGAAACTGGTGAAAGGTACGAACGAAACTTTCATTATCTTTTGATATATTTTTCCTTTCAAATTTCTTCATGATAGTATTTTTATCATGTTTTAATAAAGTTTCAAACAACTTTCTCATTTATACTCGTAGAGTATGTCGAAAAATTTGGTAGCAAAAAATTGAAACAGCCTGTATAAACTTTTCCTGTTTTTCTTTCTAAAACTAAAACTTTTCTGTATAAAATAGATAGTCATAAATAATTTACAAATAATTTATTTGCATATTCAGGTGAAACTGGCGGTCCTGGAAAGCAGCTGCGCGCTGACATCATAAGCCTGGAGAAGAGCATCGAAACTCTTCAAAAGAGTATCGTAGTCCAACGTCAAACAGCCGTGCAGAACCTGGAAACTTGGAAAGAGTACGAGAAAGGAATCAAAGAATTGAAACCTTGGATCGAAGAAGCTGAGTCAAAAGCAGCCACCATAGGCAGCAAACCTACGACTCTGCCGCAAGCAGCTCAAATGTTAGAAACCGCCAGAGCATTCGAAACACGATGTCAACAGCACTTCCCTCAAATTCAAGATTTATCCTTGGTCAGCCAGCGAATATCAGGGAAAACATCAGCCTCCGACGAAGTGGATGCTGTTCATACTCGTTGGAACGCAGTACACGATATAGCAGTCCAAACAACCACGAAATTAGACAAGCTAGTCACTTCGTGGAACAGCTTTGAATCCGAGATCAAAGAATTTAACGAATGGTTGGAAAAATCCGAGAGAACCGTTCTCATAGAACCAAACACCGAAACACCGGAGGTATCGGTCTTAGAAAAAGAGCTGACTCGATTGAAGGACTTCAACAAGACAATATCCGATCATCAAGCTCAATTGATATCGTTGACCCAAGTGTCTGATCATATCAGTCACGGTTTATCTTTGGAAGGAGCGACCAACTTGAAAGCTCGTGTATCAGACATCAAATCCAGAGTCAGTAAGCTGGCTGACACGGTCAGATTGCAGATCAATCGCGTCTCTGATTCTCTGTTAGCTCGCCAGGAATTCCAGATGAAGATCACCGATCTGGAGAACTGGATGTCACGACTCAGATCGAATGTCGCTGAGATCAGCGATGCAACTGTTGATACCGTTGATACCAATCTTCAGGCTGTGCACGCGTACATTCAGGAACACTCCGAGAAACAGCCCAGTTTGGAAGCTATCTGTGAAGAAGTAAAGGTGATATGTCCCAAAGGATCCATAAAAGCTAAAGCTGCTTTGGTTGACACTTACGTAGATCTAGAGAAGAAGTATAAAGCATTAGGCGACGACTTGCAACAGAAGAAGAAGGGATTGGAGAAATGGATAGAAATGTTGAGTTGGTTGAACGACGCCAATGCTCAGTTAAGTCACTGTAAATACGAAGCTGAGGCTAGAAAACCTACTATTGCTGACTTGGAGAGATTCTCCTCGGAATTGCAGACTATATACGAGAAGATAGACGCCTGGAAACAACATGTTTTACCTGACACTGCCATTGGAATTCAGATCAGAGACAAACAGGGAAAACCTCTGTCCGCATCGGGTTTGTTAAATGATTTAGAGAACAAAGCCTTAGCTCTACAGAACGAGATATCCGCGAAACGCGACAGACTAGAGAATCTTGGCGCCAGGTGGAACAATTTCAGAACACTTCAACAAACTATCACGGAGAAGATATTGAACACCCAAACTGCTCTTCAAGAGACGGTTTACAACGTTGACTGCTGCAAACAGTTGGCTCCTGCCGTGGAGAAGATTGATCGATTAATCGAAGAGCATCAGAAGAGAGAACAGGAGAAAGAGATTCTTCATTTCGAAGGAAGTTCCTTGATGAAAGAGGACCAGAGATCGACGACCAATATTCAAGTTGTTTTATCTTCTGTGGATGCTAATTGGGAGAAGGTTAACGAGCTTCTTCGAGAGCAAAGGAAGAAATACGCTGACATGAACACCGACTGGAAAGATTACGAAGAAGCTAAAGAGAAAGTGGAAAAATCTATCAAAGAAGCGACCAGTTTGTATCAATCAGTGAAAGGAGTTTCTTATGACGTTACTCAAGCGAATATCACGTTAGAGAAGCACAAGAAAGCTTTGGAAATGTTGAAGAAGGGCAGACATTTCTTAGACAAAATGGATTCTAAGGCGCAACAGTTGACGAAGGAAGCTTCTTTGATGCCCAGATTCAATTCCGAGCTAATCGAAAACGACTTAACCGATGTCCGACAGCGATATCAAGATACTTTCAACGATATTAGTGAAAAGCTACAAACCTACGAGACTCAGGTAATCATCTGGAAGCAAATAGAAGAATCGAAATCTGAACTTATCAAGTGGCTCAATAATACCAACGACGCTTTGACCACTGCGTTTGAGCGTTTGATGGACGCAGAGAACTGTCAAGCCAGGTTGATCAGATACAGAGAGGAGTTGCCTGGTTATCAACAATTGTATCAGAACATCGTCACCAAAATTGAACAATTAGTGAAATCGAACAACGATTCCGATATTCCTACCTTGAGTTCTCTTCATAAATTGTTGGACGATCAGTTCAAGGTGGTTAAAAGTTCGGCGGATAAACTGGAATCTTTGACGTGTACGTTAAACGAAAGAGAAAGAGCGATTAGACAGGAGCTGAAGAGATGTGGTGACGTAATATCGAAAATTCGCGAAGACATTATCAAATGCGACGATTTGACCGGCGAAAACACCAAGATTCTTGGTCGTATCAATAAATGCCAGGAATTAAAAACAGAATTGGAAGAATGTGATTACGCTCTGTCTAAAGTTGAGGAGACACTGACGAAGATGTCTACGGAGTATCCTAGCATTTCCAAGTCCAGTTTGCCAAAGGAATTGCAGGCTCTTCAGCTCCGAAGAGATGGCGTGGCCAGTCATGCTAATAAAGTGATAGCAACGTTGGTGGCCTTCTTAACTAAACTATACCACGAAAAGTTCGGTGCTCTTCAACGTATGGTAGCGACGCTTAAAGAAAAAGTAGCTTGGTGCGAGCCTGAACAAAGTAGCGATCGTTATAATCTGGAAGTGAAAATGGCGTCCCTGATGGACGTGGAAGCTGGAATTGCCGATTGCACCGCCAGGAAAGAAGACACTGACAACTCCTTGAAGCTTCTAGCATCTGTTGAAAGCGCCGAAACGATGACCGGCTTAAAAACGGAACGTGACAAGGTGGAGAGTGACTTGGAATCCCTGAAGAGTAGTTACAATAAGATCAAGAATGATCTAGAAAGAAACATCGCTCTATGGCAACGTTACGAACTTACATCAGAGAATGTTTTGTCCTGGTTGAAGGAGAACGAGAACAGAATCAGAGCCGAAGCTTCTGCGTTACTTAATTTAGACGATATCGAACAGAAGATTGCAGAAATGAGTCAAGTACAGAAGGCAGTGATGGAGTATCAAAGTGAACTGAAAGACCTGACTGCTCTAGCTGAAGACATCACCAGAGTTAGT
The DNA here is from genome assembly GCF_014825855.1 of Bombus pyrosoma. Classification (NCBI taxonomy): domain Eukaryota; kingdom Metazoa; phylum Arthropoda; class Insecta; order Hymenoptera; family Apidae; genus Bombus; species Bombus pyrosoma. The sequence continues at coordinate 3,939,573 of NC_057770.1, read as the reverse complement.
TCTGAATCTCGAGTGAATCAATACATCAGCCATCTTAATACACGTTACGATTACGTGTTGAAGTTCCTGGCGCAACATTTGGACAGACTTAAAGAGTTAAAAGAGAACAGGGATCAGTATGTTGCTAATAAGAAGAAACTCGAAGCTTGGATCGAAAATGCTGAAAAAACTTTGAAAGCCTTCGACGAAATCACCGGACCAAAGCCTATAACTTTCTATCAGTCGCGGTTGAAAGAACTGAAAGCTTTCGCCGAAGGACGTGAAGTTGGACAAGCCATATTAAACAAAACTGCGGAAGCTGGCGAAACTTTGTTCGCTAGGGTCACGCCGGACCAGAGAGAAACGATCAGAACCGAGTTGAGGAACTTCCGTAACCGCGTGGACGCAATGGCGGACCGTGCTAACGTGATTTATAAAAGAATAGAGAGCGACATGATGCACAGGTCTTCGTTCGAGGATAAATTCTCTCAAGTGAAACAATGGCTGGTAGACGCGCAGAATAAATTAGGAGAGAAACAGGAATTATTACCAACCTTACAAGAGAAGAAGCTGACTCTTCATCTATATAGAGCTGTAGCACAAGATGTTAGCGTGCACAAGAATATTCTTCAACAGCTGCAAGATAGACTAAGCTCAGCTCCTGATGACGATGCTAGTGAAATGTTGGGCAACGTGATCGAAGCCCATGAAAAATTGTCTAATGAAGTTGAAGGACGAATTAATATAGCGGAGAAATACGTTTCTAACCACGAAGCGTATCTTCAGACGTTCGAGAAGACTCGGGATTGGATCAATACGGTAATCAACGAGGGAACACCTATAATCGAGGACTTTTCGGTGGAACGTGACACGGCAGAGACTAAAATCACTGCTATCGAGAATCTTCTTCAACTGAAAGCGGAAGGGGATCGAACTCTGGCTGACTGTAACGAACAATTGAATATCGTTCTTGAGCAAACTTCTCTACCAGGTCATCCAGCTTTGTTGTCTAACTTTGAGCAACAGAAAAAGATATGGGAAGATTTCCTGAAGAGATCCATAGCCTCTAGAGACAAGTTGAGGCATATGTTCGACCAGTGGTCCGAATTTGAGAAGATTGTGGAAGACTTGGAAGCCTGGATCAAGCAGATGGAGACACAATTGAAGGATCAAAGTTTGAAGAGTACAGAGGAGGCAAAGAGGGCTCATTTACAGAAGCTAAAGTCCTTGGAAGAGAGCATTATCGCGAAAGGAGCTGAATTTAACGCTGCCATTGAGAAGAGTCAAAGTATCGAGGCTGAAGCAGACCTGGCCACTAGAGCTTCCAGACAATCTACCAAGTATCAGGCTATCAAGAACCAAATAAAAGAAACCGTGATGCGGTACGAACAATTCGTAAAGGAGCACAATACCTTCAATGTGAAATACAATCAATTATTGCAATGGATCACGGACATTCAATCGGAATTGAAGAAGCACAGCGAAATCGTGGGCGATTTGTCCGTGTTGCAAAGTAGACAGAAGCTCATTCGTGACCTTGGCGATACTAGAACGAAGGAGAACGCTAGATTCGAGTCTGTCGTAGATCTCGGAGAGAAATTATATATTCATACGTCTCCCGATGGTAGAGAGATTATCAGACAACAATTGAGAAACTTGAGAACTCTGTGGGATGGATTCACTGAAGATTTGCAAAGCACTACGCAGAAATTGGACCAGTGCCTGATGCAATTCGCCGAGTTCTCCTTGTCCCACGAGCAATTGACTGCCTGGCTTCGAGACGTGGAACGTGCCATGCATCAACATACAGAATTAAAGTGTACCTTGGAAGAGAAACGAGCACAGTTACAGAATCATAAGATTATGCACCAAGAAATTATGTCTCATCAGTCCCTGGTAGAGTCTGTTTGTGATAAAGCTCAGCAGTTGGTGGATCAGACCAAAGACACCTCTCTCAACGTTTTTCTACCTTCTATTAAACAGTTGTTCCATAACATAGTAGCGAAATCGAAAGATTTGTTGGAAAATTTGGAAGATTGCGTGGAGAAACATCATAGGTTTAACCTGCAAGTGAAGAACTTCTCTGACTGGTTGAATGGCGAAAGAGACAAGCTCGCAGAATGCAACGATGTCACTGGAGAAAGAACAGATATTAGTAGAAGATTAGCTACTCTGGCGACGTTGAAGGACGATCAGATGCAGGGAACGGAACAGCTTGCAAAGTTGAAGGAACTTAGTGATACGGTTGTTAAAAGAACCGCGCCGAAAGGATGGGACGCCATCAATAAAGAGATCACCGTTTTGGAAAGCAACCTTCGTCAATATTTAAGCGAAATAGGTATTTGCAATTTAAATAAAATTCTTATATCCATAATGTCTAGTTTTACGATTTACATCATTTAAACAATTGTCCCATTTCCTTCTTTTTTGCCGTGTAGAATCTGTGGAAGAAAAGCAGAAGACAGCCCTTCAGAAATGGCAAGACTTCGAAGACAAATTGGAAACGCATACAAAATGGTTCAGCACGATGGAAGCTGCCTTTAGAGACCAACAATTACAACCAACTTTGCAGGACAAGGAGGCTCGTTTGAAAGCTTTGAAAGAGAAGCGTGACGCCATACTGAAGGAAGAATCGAATATAGACGAGTTCGTTGACAAGTCTCATAGTCTACTACACGCGAGCGGCGTTGAACGTATCAAACCCATGATCTCGCAAATTAGCAATAGGTAAAACTGTTCAAACAAGAATCGAAATCTTTCATTGTCGCCAAATCTAGATCTTTATGTATATATATATTTATTTTTACGAAAAGATGAAATCGAGAGTTTCAATGAAATTGTTCAAATGGAAATTTCAGATACCAACTATTGCATGGCCTTAGCAAAGAAGTAGTGACGAGGTGTCAGAGTATTCTAGACGATCATCGGGCTTATGAAGAGAAACTGAAGGTTGTGGATGCGTGGCTGACTCAATTGGAACAAAGTTTGGCCAGTCTGAAGAAAGACGAGGCAGGTGGAAATCTCGAAGAGAGAGTCTCTCGTTTACAGATATTGTTAGCTGAGAAAGAGCAAGGTGAACATCGATTAGGAAGCTTGATATCGTTTGGGGAGAGGATCCTTGCTGACACATCTGCCCAGGGAAGGGAACTTATTCGTCACGAACTAAGGCAGGCTCGAGAACGATGGGACAAATTTGTAGAAGGCATAGATGAGCAACAGAAGAAACAGGATGCTCAGTCTTTGCAATGGACCAATTATCAGGAAACTTTGCAACAGATTTTGGCTTGGTTAGACACTATGGAGAGATCCGTGAAACAGGACTCGACGATCACGTGGTCTTCTCTTCAGGAAATTAAATCCAAGTTGTTGAAGAGCAAGGTGCTTTTAGTTGTTTTCTCGTTTTGTTTTAAAAATGAAAAAGGTAACAAGGCTTGTTGTCGATAATAAAATGTTGTTATCTGTTATAGGGAATGCACCAGGAAATTCTGGCATACAAACGCATCATCGAGGGTGTGTCTGAAAAGGCAAATGCACTGACGTACGCAGTCCAAGCGCCATCAGACGCTCAACAGAAAGCTGCTTCGGTTTCTGGAAGATACGAGGACTTGGTTGAAATGTCACAAAAGAATATAGCCAACCTAGAGACTCTCCTAGACACGTTCCAACAATTTTACGATCTTCAGAAATCCTATCAAGACTATCAGAAACAACAATGGGAACAACTGACCAATTACAGCGACTACACGGGCAACAAAGCTGCTCTTCAAGCTCAACTGGCCAAGATCATGGAGCTTCAAGACGGCCAGAGGGAAGGAGAATTAAAATTGGATATTCTTAGCGAACATGTGGCTCAGAGTGCATCCAACTTATCACCTAGATCGTTAGAATCTATGGAAAGAGACCTGGCTTCGTTGAGGCAAGATTTATTTTATTAGTTTATCGTTAACTGTATTCGAGTTGAGATTCAAATGAGATTAAACGAGTTAAAATTTCTTGGTAAAATGAATATTTATGTTACAGATTCGAGCATAAGAAATTCGCCATTACGGTAAACGACATTATTCGATGCATCGAGGAGAGGATCCAGCAATGGAGCGAGTACGAAAATTCTTTGGAACGTTTATTAGCTTGGTTGGCGGATGCGGAGTCGTCTTTGAAGAATTACTCCCTAAAGAACTCTCTTGAAGAGAAACAAGAACAACTCGAGAAATATCAGGTAATACTTTATAATCTAAAATAAAGACCACAGTTGTATCTTGCAACGTATGTACACCATACAGGCTTACATCTGTAAGAGCAGATTATTCTAATTAAAAGATTAGTTCAACGTTTCGTCGAAAAATTAACTTTCATTGCGCAAAGTCACACTACGAACGCGTTCTGTTTCTTTTTGCGAATAACGCGCGAACGGTGCGGAGATTTTTTGATTTTTAATCAAGAAGAGGAAAAGATACGAGAGAGATGAAGTGGTATACAGGATCAGGCATTGTATTTTGGAAAACTTTCTTAGGCACTGCAAAAAACCGCCTTATCGTGGGACACGGAAGTGACGGAACTGGTGGCCCTAGGAGACCACCTGGACCAAGTAAGAGAAACATCGAAAAAATTTGTTCGATCAGGGTTGTGAACGCTTTTTTGTCAATTGGTCTCTCGTTACTGTCTCCTTCTCTTTTTCTTCTTCTTCTTTCTCTCTATATTCTAATCGTTCTTTTTGCTTTTTTTCTCTCTTTCTTTTTCTTCTCTTCTTTTCTCAACGATTTAGTTTAGTGTGATGTAAATCGAAAATATTACATATGTATATATATATATATATATGTATGTATATTGAAAATGATTTTATAAGAGCATTGGGGTAAGTTTCAAGAACTCGATACACTGTACACTCACTTTTCACACTATCATACTTACACTTGTTTTTTCTTAAACGTTTTACGAGTAGATACTTTAACACACATAAATTTTCTTCTTATCTCCTGTTTTACTTCGATGCATGCAAACGTGTTGTTTTGAGTACGTTTGATCGAAGAATCGTGTTTCCAAGCCCCTACATTGCGTTGTCATGGCACGCGAAAAAATCCATGACTAGTTGATTGAATTCGCATTAACCATCTGTACATGAACATTCCCAAACATACAAACAAACATGCGTGTTACCTCTGTGAGTTCAAGGTAGTTTCAGAAAGACGGGAAGCTACCTAATCAGTACACACCTTTTAATTAGTTTGTTCGATAAAGTACACGAAATTTAAAGACGAAAGCTTCCTATATGAAGTATCGTGGGATTCCAATGAGATTTCTGTTCCATAGATGTTGATCGTGAATCTCCGGCAGAACGAGGCCGAGTTCGACAAGATGAGCGACGAATCTTCCGAACTGATGCAAATTAGTGGGGAAACAAGGTTCTCAGCCAACGTTCAGCAGATCACCTCGCGTTTCCAATCTATTCAAGCGACTGCTAAGGTGAATATCAAAAATTGCATGTTAATACTCATAATTATAAGGTAACATTTATCTTTAAACGTAAGTTATACAAACAATAATTCAATTATTGATCAATAATTTCGCTAGAAACCTTTAACAGGTCTTTTACAAGTTTTATAAAATTATAAAGTCTATAATTTCGACAAGTAGTTCTATAATCTGCGCGATTAAAATTCTGTGAACAATTTAAGAACAATCTTAAAATTCTAATTCGTCTATCCGTCGTAATTTCATAGAAATTCTTGGAGCAACGAATTATTTAATTAGAAATTCTGATTTATCGAGAAAAAACGTCATCTAATTTAGTCAAACATATTTATCATTTACTCTATTCCCAAACATTTCTTCTAAGAATATTCTAACGCTTCCACGACAATTATATATTACATCGTTCAAATTTAAAGCTGGCAATTGTTTAAAAAATCACAGGAATTGGTAAAGAAATGCGAACAAGCAGTGGCAGACCACGCAGCCTATCTGGAGCGCTACAAACAGTGTTCAGAATGGCTAGCAAACACCAGAACTACTTATCAATCCATCAAAGACGATCTCAGCGGCACTCTTCAAGAGCTAACCTCGAACGTAGCAACGCTGAAGGATCTTCTGGCTCGTCAATCTTCGGCAACTCTTTTAATAAACAACACCGTGGAAGCTGGAGAACGTCTTTACTACACCACAGGCATGGACGGCAGAGAGATCGTTCGTCAACAGTTGTTAGATCTTCAACAAGCCTTCGAAGAACTGTACGACAGTATCGCGTCGACCGAACGAGAGTTACAATCAAAGATCTCACGTTGGTCCGGATTCGACGAGTCCAACGAGTCATTCGACAACTGGCTGAAGACTGTCGAGACTCAACTAAAACCAGAAATCGAATTGAAAACCACACTGGACGAGAAACGAGCTCAGTTGCAAATCTATCGTTCATTCTTGCACGATATTCAGTCTCATCAACAAGATTTACTCGATCTTCGCGATAAAGCTGATAATTTACCAGACTCTACTGACAAAATACATCAGACGCTGAAGAAACTGAACGAAAGACACGCTACGGTGTTGAAACGAGCTGCTGCGTTCGTTGAAAAGTACGAAGGCATAGTCAGTGATCACCAACAGTACAGCAAGGCTGTGCTCGACACTCACGAGTGGTTAGACGCGACGCACAATGCAGTTATTCTTTGGGGTGACACGGAATTAGAACGGGTGTCCCTTCACACGAACCTGGATCGACTGAAGAATTTATTGCAGAGTTTACCAGAGGACAAACCGAGAGTTCAACAGATAAGAATCCTAGGGGAAAAGGTGATTCCAGGAACCCTGGAATCTGGTCAGATTAACATTCGTTCGCAGATAGACTCCTCGCAGCAAGAATGGGAAAGTTTGGTCACTGCTGTCAAGTCTACTATAGAGGGTCTAGAAAACAAGCTTCAACAGTGGAACGAGTTCGAAACATCGAAAGAACGATGCCTCGCCTGGATGAGAGAAACTGATACCAAACTCCACGCGGTCGACTTGAAGGCTACCTTGCAAGAGAAGAAGGACCAATTGGAGCTTCTGCGCACACTCCAAGGACAGGTTCGCGCGAAAGAACTAGAAATAGATGCTGTCTCCGAGAAAGCTCAACAACTTCACAAGAATATCACGTCTCGTACCACACATATGTCAGAGTTAAGCATCAAGTATCAACAGATATCGAACAAAGTGAAGGATCTGAACAGTCGTTGGCACCAATACGTGACCACTCATCAAGAATTCGACAATCAAGTGGCAGAGTGCACCAGATGGTTGGATGACATTAGGAAGAAGCTAGCTTACTGCTCTGACCTGGGTGCATCCTCTCAGAAAGATTTAGAGAACAAGATGGAGGTAATTCAGGATCTATTGTTGTACAAGGAAGATGGATTCGCCAAGGTTCAAGGGATCGTAGAACTAGCTCAAGCTGTCTTAGCAAACACAGCACCAACTGGACACAAGGCTATCAACGATGCTGTTGGAAAATTACAGGAACAATGGAGCGCACTAGCCTCGAAGATGTTGGAGACCAAGACCAACTTAGATGATTCTATCAATAAGTGGGCTGGTCTTCTAGAACAGATACAATCGATGAATAAAACTGTTGATTATATGCAGTCTGCTTTGAACGAATTCTTGCCGTTCCAAACGACAATGTCTGAAAAGAGGTGTCAGTTGGAACGTATCAAGGCCTTGGAAGAGAAAGTTCGATGCGAGAATATCGAGGTGGATAGTCTGAAGATCAAGGTGGCTGAAATGATCGCCAGTGGTCCTCAAGGTCTAGCTGCGTCCCAGGCACAGAGCATCTTGAACAGATTCGACACGTTGTTCGAGAAGATTAAATCGCTGTTAACCGAGCGAGAAGAACAATATAAGGATCACAGATTGTACAAAGAAGCGCACGACGATATTATCAATTGGTTGAGTCGAGCTCGTGAAAAGATTCCATCGATGAAACAGAGGCCATTAAGCGATAAATTGGCTATTGAAAATGCTGTGGCTCCATTGGAGAGTTTGTTGAATAAGAAGGCTCAGGGTGAACTCTTGGTGGAACATCTTCAGCATACTGGCAAGGTCGTCTGCGCGAGTACGAGTCCTCAGGGTCAGGAGATTATAATGAACGAGGTGAAAGCTTTAACTCAGAGTTTCGAAGAGCTTTTCAGAGGTAAGTCTATTAAGAGATTTTTAAAGGATTCGAAGATTTTGAAAGATTCGAGAATTTTTAGAGTTTGGTATCGCAGGGTTTAATCTTAGGATCGAAGCTTTGGTGTACCAACTGATTTTTCATGAAGCTAGTTGCAATGCCGACGAATATTTTCTATCGTTAGACAATTTTTTACATTCGAAAACATTTCTCATATTTAATTCTTGTTCCAATTACATTTCAATGACTTTTCTTTAGAAACTAAAGCGAAATTGAAATACGAAGAATTCTAAGACCGTAGCATGACACTGAAAATTTCCATGTTACATTAAGGACGATTTATTTTGTTCAATTCCACAGAAATTAAGCAACAAAAGGATCAATTGGAACAAACCGTGAGTCAATGGAGAGACTACAAGGACGAATACGAGCGAATAAGCGATTGGTTACAGCAGTTCGACATCCTGATAAAGGCGCAGAAGAATTCTCTCTTGTCAAACGTAGCAGGGAAAAAGAAACAAGTACAAGAAGTAAAGGAAATACTGGAAAACCTATTAAAGAGACAAGAACAAATCGATAAATTCAACAAGACTGCATCCAGTCTTCTATCGTCTAACCTGGACACCTACATAAACAACCAACTTCGTCACTTAAACTCGCGCTATCAGGTTCAAGTGAATCTCGCCAAAGACGTTCTGAACAAAGTGGAAACTAACTTGGCTCAGCACGAAGAATACGTAGCTAATTTGGCCAAGACTTGTGCCTGGATCGAAAACGCGAAGCAAATCATTCGCAAAGGGACCGAGGCAGCGTCCACTAGCAGTCGAGAAGAGCTACAGAACAGATTAGACAACATTCAAGAATTATTAAGGAAACGCGAGGAAGGACAAAACTTGGTGCATCTGACAGTAAACTGTGGAGAGAAAGTAATGAGAAATACTCGATCAGATGGTCGCGAAGAGATAAACATTCAATTAAAGGAGATTCAAAATGCGTGGGAGAGACTAGTGAAGAAGATTTCGACGACCAAAGTGCATTTAGAGACGAGTCTGCTTCAATGGGCGGATTATAGTTCGTCGTATTTGCAATTGCAACAATGGATCAACGACAGGGAAGCTAAATTGCAACAAGTCTGTGAACAAAAGGTGTCGAAAGCTAGAAAAGGTCTGGCTGGCTTGAGTTCCTTGGCTATTGGAGAAAGGAAGGCGAATCTTAGACAGACGAACAGTATAGTTCAGGATATAGTGGCGTTCGAGCCGATGATTCAATCGGTTACCACGAAGGCCGAGGATCTTCGACAGGCCACACCAGCCACGGAAATTTCAATAAAATACGAAACTTTGAGCAAACAGGCGCAGGAGTTGTACGCGAAACAAAAGGAAACCGTGGAACAACATCAGGCGTTTATCGACAGTGGAAACGAATTTATTCAGTGGATAAGAGCGGCTAAGGAGAGACTTGGAAAATGTTCAGAACCTACTGGGGATAAGGAATCGTTGGCGAATAAGATTACACAGTTGAAAGTACTGCAAAGCGAGCTGCCAGAGGGCCAGAAGAAATTGCAACATGCTTTGGAACAAGGGAACGCGGCGTGTCAGATCGCCGACGAGGAGGACAAGGAGATCATCGAGGAGGAAGTTGCGATGCTGCAGGAAGAGTACGACAGCTACGTGTAAGTTTCGTGATCTGTTTCGGACTTTTAGAATATTTTATATTTATATGACGTACTTTCAATTACATCATATGTATTCCATAATTTTCTTGATATATTTCTTGCAATTTTCCTTTTTCTTTTTTTATCTTTATCGACATCGTTGACGTTGATAATAAATAACAAGTTCGATAATTCAATAATCAGAAATCAGAAATTCACTGATTAAATGTTCAGTCCAGAATTAATTATTTAAATACCAAAGTTCTATATCTCTTTTGACAGAGACTCGTTGAACAACACGAAGAGTTTACTGGAAGTAGGAATAGTGAAATGGACGGAGTACGAGGACCAATTTTCAGAAGCTACCGAATGGCTCACGCAGACCGAGCAACTGGTGCAATCGTTCAACAAACTTCAAGATAGTTTGGAAGAAAAGAAGAACGTTCTTGAACAATTCCAGGTCCATTTGCAGACGTTGTTCGACTGGCAAAGAGAACTTGATCGACTGAACATGAAGGCTCAGATGTTATTGGAAACTTGCGCGGACACCAGAATCTCGAACGCTATCACCCAATTGACGACCAAGTATAACGCGCTTCTATCTTTGGCTAAAGAAATAATGAGACGCCTGGAATTACATTATCAGGTATATCCCATTACTGAGCTTCGAGTGTTAGAGATGCTTAAGAGATTAGGATAAAAGTGTACAATGTCTGCACAGTTTAGTGTCACATTCTCAAATAATTTTATCCTGCATCTCCTTGTACTGCAGTCTACATTCTTCGCTATTATTTTGTAATATAAGCTTCTATAGTAACCTTGAAGTTATTTGCTCGTACGACATATTTTTCTACGGTTCGGTATTCGATAGATTTTCAAAATATCTTTTTATTATTTTTTAATAAAAATCGAAACTTGAATATCCAAGCTGTATATTAAAATTCACTATGATATCTTTCCAAAAACACAACGGATTAATTCTAATCTTATTTGATACCGTAACTGCTATCGTATAATCCCAAGGATAGTGCAATCAAAATTCCTAAATAATCCTCCGTACCTTTTCGTCTACAGGAACATCAGCAGCACAATACGCTGTACCAAGAATGTCAAGATTGGATCGAACGAACTCGTGACAAACTGAGTGAATGTAAGGAGATTCCAAGCACCTTAACCGAGGTGAACAATAAGCTGCATACTTGCAAGGCCATCAGACAAACCTTGGAACAAGGCCAGAACAAGCTGCGTTATGCTCTCGAACTAAAGGAGAAGGTGATTATGAACACAGAGCAAAATGGCGCGGCAAAGATTCAAGAAGACACAGAAAACCTCAAGACAGAATTCGAGAAATTGTTAGTCAACGTGGAAGACATAAGACAGAAACTTGCCGCAAGAGCAAGCGCGTTGGAAGAATTGAACAAAATTCATCGACTCACCACGGATTGGATCGATGAGATCGAGGGCAAGATTCAGCCGGGTGAAATGTACAAGAACGATCTCAGTGAAAAACGAGCGGTGTTGGAAAAGTATAAGACGGTTCAGAGGGATATTCAAGGCCATGGTGAAACCGTAGATCGATTGAAGGCTCGTTTGGCTGAAGATTCTAGCATACCCGTTGGCCCTTATCAATCTACCATCGCAAAGTACGACGAATTGACCAAGCTGATCGCTGAAAAAATTCGAGTGAGTATTCATTGAATGTATTAAACATTAATTATTATTATAAATATTAATTAAATGCGTTGAGTCGATTAAATCTTGGATGTTATTTCGAAGTTTAAGTGGAAAAAATACAAGAATTTTCCTCGATTTAATCGAACCTGGTAAATAACAGATGGAGAATATTAATATAAACGCGTAATCGAAATTACAATTATAAATATACCATAAACTTGCCTGTTCCTGCTTTTAGAATTTAGAAGAGCAGGTGAACGATCACGAGAAGCTGCAACAAGCTCACAACGAAGCCGCGGATTGGGTTCGTCACACGAAACTGGAACTTCAGCAAAACTGCGACACCCACGGCGAAAAGGAGCGGATCATCGAACGGGAGAACAAAGTGAATCAGATCATCGCTTCCCTTCCCAAGGGAGAAAACTTGATCTCGAAAGTGATTCAATTGAGCGATGGAGTGATCGCCAGCACAGGTCCCGAAGGTCAAGAAGCTATCAAACAGGACGTGAAACAGCTGCAAGCAAATTGGAAATCTTTGCAAGCGCAGTGTCACGAGTCCCAGAAGACTTTGTCCAACTGTATTTCCAGCTGGTCTCAATTTACAACCGCGTTGGACAGCATGAAACGATGGATAGATCATTTCCAGAAGAAGGTGAACGACGAGCAATCGAAAGAGAACAAAACCCCGGAGGATTTAATTCGGTGCAAAAGTCTCGTGGAAGAAGCCGTTCAACAGAAGCCTGTTTTGGAAGATTTGAACGACAAGTGCGAAGCTTTGTTGGAAATGAGCGCTTGTAGTTGGGCTCGTGACAAGACCGTGCAATTGCAGTCGGCTTACACGTCTTTGTTGACGGATATGCAAGGACTGGTTTCCAGGGTGGAGAAGAATTTATCCGATCACACCGAGTTCTTGAAGGCGAAGAAGGAAATGGAAGACTGGCTGCGTATTGCTCGAGGATCCGTGCAGGATTGCATGGGTGTTGGGGATGCTGAGTGGGCCAAGGATAAATTGGAAACCATTAAGGTGTGTTATCGATAGATTTTTATGCTCGCAAAATTTACAGATTCACAGAATGCAGGTAATACGCAATATTTAAATAGTCAAAACTAAGTTCTCGTTATAATTCTTAATAGAAGTTTCTCTCGTTTTTAATAGAAGAAATCTCTCCTTGGTCGTATGAAAATATTGATTTATCGTTGCTGATTTTTCAAAAAATTGTCTTTTTCCTGTGTCTGATTATTCTGTGTCTGTAGATCGTCGCAACAAGAATCACGGAGGGTCAACATCTACTTTCAACATTACAAAACGCGTACGCGAAAGCCATAGACACAGCAGTGCCAGAGCAACAAGACCAACTGAGATCAGACATGGCGGGACTTCTTTCCAGCTGGGAGCAACTGAGCATCGATTTGAACACGGTTCAAGCTCAGCTCAAGTCTCTGTTACACCGTTGGGATGATCACACGGAAGCTCACGGGAAGATGAAACGTTGGTTGGAAGAGACCGAGAACAGTATGCAGGAGCTTCCAGACACAAAGGGAGAATTCGGTGACATGAAAACGATGCTGGAACGTTACAAGCACATCCAAGAGGAAGTTCGCGGCAAGAAAACCGAATTAGATCATCTGTTGGAAGAAGCTGACGAACTGTCCAAACTGGCGAAGAAGAGCACGCCTCTGGATCGTACGAGAGAATTGTCGAAACGTTGGCAGAATCTGAGTGAGAACGTCGATGAAAGAAAGAGATTGATCGAAAATGAAATTGAGGAATACAACGCTTATCATGCAGCCTTGCAAGAGACTGAGAAATGGCTGTTGCAAATTTCTTTCCAACTAATGGCCCACAATTCACTGTACATCACGAACAAAGAGCAAACGGTATCGCAAATTAAACAGCACGAAACTCTGCTTGCAGAAATCGAAAATTACACGAGTGTGCTGGACGATTTGAAATTGAAAGGAAATGGACAGATCGATCGATACGTGGCTGCCAATCCTGAGATAAAAACAGTCATCGAAACGCAACTTCAAAATGTTCAAGAGAGCTACAATTCTCTATTGAATACCGCGTTGCAGATTAAGAAACGATTGGCGGAATCGTTGGTCAAATTCCAGGAATATGAGAACACTTTGGAGAGTATCATGAAGAATCTGGATGCGTATGAGCCGGAAATAGCGCAAGAGATGGAGGCACCTTTGGATACTCTCGATATTGCGAAGCAGAGATTCGAAAATGCTCGCACGTTGCATAATAAGTTACAAGGCGAGAAAACGAGGCTTGCTCTGGCTGTCGAAGCTTGCGAAGCTGCGGTGGCTTGCGTCTCGAGACCCGGAAGTCCTCTGGATGCGCCACCTGTGCAGATTCCGCCGAGAGAAGTAGAAGTTAGGAACAAACTGGAGGAACTGATCGATCAGGTATCGTATTCTTTTTAATTTTTTTAATTTTTTATACGCGTATTTTTGTATCAAACCTTTCCTTTGCACGATAACTTTCTTTTCGTTTTCATTAAAGATTTCTATTAAAAAAATTTGTATTAGCGAAAACGAAATAAAATAATATGCGTCTTCTTGTTAAATATTCTCGTTATTATCAGTTTATTGATAATAAACGATGAAACGCACCGTTTTGCAGTCGTAAAAATAATCATGAAAATTTATTTGATGACGTTGAAATAGCCACACTGCATAATCAACATCATGGTTTCAGGCTCAGGGACATTTGATGAACGTGACGAAAGCTCTGAACGAACTGGAAGAACAAACTCGTCAGAAGAACGTGCTTCGATCTTGGATAAACCAACAAAGAGCTCTGTGCGCCGAATGGAAGTCTCGGCCAGCGAAATTAAGATCCGAAGCTGCGCACGCCGAGTTACAAGCAATGAACGACTTACTTGGAAACGTTGGCGAACGTCGAACTCACGCGTTAACTGAACTATCGCTCAACGAAGACGATCAGGACATCGAGGAAGGATTGAACAAACTGGAAGCAGAGTTGACGGATGCTATCGCCGGAAAACAAGCTGCTCAGGATCTGATTCAAAAGTATAGAACACAGGTGCAGAGTATTCAAGCCTGGTTGGATGTCCTGTCGAAGAAAGTTGACGTTATCGAGAAAGGAAATGGGCAAACTATCGGCCAAAAGATCGCTAGCGTGAAAGAGATCACAACGGAGTTCGAGTCTCAGGGACCTGGAAAGTTGAACGAGGTGAAGACGTTGAGCGATCAAGTGATGGATTCTGTGAGCAACTTGGATTCACAGCAGATAGAAGAACAAATTAAGTCTGTCGAAAGAAGATACGCTGATATAGCGAAGAAGCTGCAGAGGAAAGCGCAGGTATTGGACATGACTGCTCAAGGGATCGAGGCAACTAGGCAGGAGATCGAGGAGAATCGTGATTGGATTGAGCAAAGGAAACAGCAAGCCCAGGTCTCTGATCCAGTTGGATTTGACAGCAAGCAGGTGGAGGAGAAGCTTCTTGCTCTGAAGGTAATTTAATCAGAAAGGATATTGAGATTTTAAAGAATTTACTTATTCGAAGGAGCTTACATTTTTTAGTCGGCTAGTTGAATTATTATAAACTTTGTATTTGTTTTATAAATTAAAGAACTAGAGTTAAAGGTTCGATTTACTATTTTCCAACAAGTTCTTCAATTATAATACTTCTACTTTAAATTTGTTACGGTAAATAAATTTTCCTCGATCTTCATAAGACATTATGTATACATAGAAACATAGCGATACGTTTCTGGTAAATTTTAGGCGATGCTGAAGGAAGCAGAAGGAAAGCAAATGGTGATCGATACCCTGGAGAAACGAGTCGGTAACATGCAGAACGAATTAGAGGCCAATGAACAGCAACAATTGGAAAATGAAACGAAAGCTTTGCGTGGCGAACAATCTCAGCTTTGTACGATCTTAACTGAAGGAATTTCCAGTGCAACGGCTGCAGCCGACGCTCGACGCAAGTTCGAAGGTGATCTGGAACGAACACGGGCTTGGATCAAGTCGAAGAGCAATAACTTGAAGAAGCTGAGTGGGTACCTGCCTTTGAAGGCGTCGAAAGTCGAACAGGATATCATTCAGCACGGAGAATTGGAAGCTGACATCGATTCCTTCAGTGAAAAGGACCTGAATGATATTTTGAAGCAGGGGCACAATCTGTTGAAGGAATGCAACGAGGAGGATCGCGCGAAATTAGGAAAAATCTTGGACGAAATGAGCAAGGATTACGAAGAGCTGAAGAGCGAAGCGCAAGAGAAGCAGGCAGCACTCGCGGATCTTCTTCAAGGACGAAAGGCCTTCGAAAATGAAATAGACAAGTGTAAGAGATGGATCAACGAAGCTGAAGTGGCCACATCTTCGGATCTGAGGTCTTCTAGCATCGATATTTTAAGGGAACAGCTGGCTAAGGTAAGATACAGGTTTCTGTAGCGAGTTGCGTCACAATAGACGTACAATGATAGCAGAATGCATT
Source organism: Bombus pyrosoma (assembly GCF_014825855.1). Lineage (NCBI taxonomy): Eukaryota > Metazoa > Arthropoda > Insecta > Hymenoptera > Apidae > Bombus > Bombus pyrosoma. Next base: position 3,923,654 of record NC_057770.1, on the reverse strand, counting down.
GTTTCCTGTAACGTAGAATCGTTTGTATTTCCATTTATTGTATGTAAATATTCAGGTACAGAGGAAACTATATATGAAAACTTTGCTTGCAATTTCAGAAGTATCGTAATAAAAAGCACGATGAAATTCTAATCGCGAGATTACTATTATAATTCAATTCTATGATATTACTGTTCGGATTATAATCTCACTTTCGTTCTCCATTCATCCAACCAATTTTTCATCGTCGATTAATTCCTACTTCTCGTGTATCTCTCCAGTACGATCGTCTAAAGAAAGAGGCAAAGGAGTACGCGGACGACATCGAGAAGCTAATACAGCAAGGAAAATCGATTCTACCAACCGTGAGCGACGCTGACAAACTCGAGCTAAACGAGCAGTTGCAAAACATGAAAGAGGCTCACGGTAGAGTAGCTGGTATCATAAACGAAAGAGCTCTGGCTCTTCAAAAGAGCATCGACGAAGCTGAAGAATCATTGGCAAGGATTGCCGAAGCGGTTCAATACATGACAGACGTGCAGAAAGAGCTTCACGAGCTTAATAAACCGATCGGTTCCCGCGTCGAAGACGTGGAAGTTATGCTGAATGCGTACGAAAAGATCTTAAACGACTTAAAAGCAAACAAGGCGAAGCTATCTGATCTCCAATCGGTCAATGTATCTGATCTTCACGGGGTATTGACTCAACAGGACGACCTCATAAAGGCTATAGAATCGCAAATTGCGAAACTTCGCCAGTTACTTCTGTTACGACAGCAGTTCATCGCTCTGATCACTGATATTACCACGTTCATTGCTAAGTACACGGAGATCGTTCGAGACATCGAGAACTCAGGTCAGACCACGGAAGAAAAGATCAAGAGGTAGGAAATTCTTTGCTTCGTATTATTTATCCAGCTATTAGGAATGAATGTTGTACGTTTTGATCTTTATACATTTTGAAAAATTGAAATATTTATAAGATTGATGAATATTTTGTCATTTCTGATTAGCGCATTAGGCTGCTGTAAAGTATCTATCGTAGAAATATTTAACAATGTTACTAACTTTTATTTCAGTGTTGATTATCCTTCGTAATTAAACACGACTGTTTCCGATTTTTATTCAGATACGACGATGCCATTCTAAAGATCCAAGAATGCGAGGCGACCCTGGCAAGTGCAACGGACAAGGGTCAGCAAATCGCAGCAGAAGGTTCGACTGCAGATAGAAACAACATAACGGAACAATTACAATCGTTGAAGCAACAACTGCAAGGTCTAAGAAGAGCCGTGGAAACCCAGAGGGAGCAACACGAATTAGCTGCGGCGGAACACAAGAGACTTGCGAACGAATTGGCCGAAATTCTCGATTGGTTGGAAGATAAAGAGAAAGAAGTGAAATCTAGGCCTCTTCTGGAGAGAGATCCAACAAGCGTGGAAGCCGAACTGAAGAATCACAACGTATTATGCGAGGCTGTCAATGAACATCTGGACAGAATCAGAAACTTGAAAAACTCTGTGCCTCACGAGGAAGGAATGCCTGGTTCGTTGAAAGAAATGCTCAGCGAAGCAGTGTCTCTGTTGACCTCCTTGCCAAGAGAAATGGAGGAACGTGGAAATTATTTGAAGACTAACATGAAACTTAGACAAGAGTACGCTGCTCTTACTGAGAAACTTCGAAGTTGGGTTCGCGAAGCAGAGGTTAGACTGGAAAGCGACAAAGATGGACTCGATTTTGAGAATATCCTGAGCGATCTCGAGGAGCACAAGGTTCGTATATATCGAACGATTTGATTAAAATGAAATAGTTCGACGTTAACGGCTCGAAAGTCTCGAAAATCATACCTGAAACGTATGATTCAAGATTTGTCAAAACCTTTGAATTTTATTTCGATGAATTGTTCTTGCAGATTTACTTCAGTAGCGAGCCAACGATTCGCGAGCTGGTGTCTCAGCAAATACAACAGGCAGGTGACAAAATTTGGCCATCGTTGACTACGTCCGAGCAAGAAGAATTGAGCGCGGAACAACAGCAGCACACTCAATTACTGAAGAACACGCTGAACACCGCAAAATCTCAACGTGCCAGATTGGAACAAGGAGCTGAAACTTGGAGAGACTACACGCAAACCCTCGAGCGAGTTCGAGCTGTGATCGCGAGGAGTAGATTCACTGACGAGCCTGTCACGACTCTGGCTGGATTGCAATTTAACATCCAGAAGATCACGCACGCGCTCAATGATATACAGGTTAGATGATATACAGATTAGTCGATAATCGTCGCACGTTTGTTTGTCGTTAACAATTACAAGACAATTAGACGATGTTTCTGGCCACTTACTACTAAATGTTATCACGTGTAAATAGAAAGAAACAAATGTTTATTTTTTGGTATAGAATCAACAGTTCGAATTGGACCTTTTGAACGAGCGCAGTCAAGAAGTGCTTCGATTGGCTGATGCTAATAACAGAAAGACGATAGAAACACAAATCGCTGAAATCAGTACGGAATGGAAAGAATTGGTTTCCGGGTTAGAAGGTCGCAGAGACGCTCTCGAGGCGCTCTCCAAACATTGGGAAGATCTTGAGGCGCAATGGTCTGTCATTGAAGCTCGTGTAAATGTCATTGAAGAGAAGAGCAAACTTTTGGATACCGTAGTTCGGTCTAAACAACACTTGCAAGACGTTATCAAGGCTTTACATGTAAGCATAACATCTCTCTAATAATTGGATGGCGATGAAAAGGAAACTGTTTTGATATCGTAGAATTTCGAAATTTTATTTACTTTATTTAGAATAAAAGTAATTCAATTAGAGATCAAATGTGTAATAAAAATATGATGTAGTAAAACGTAAAAAGATATTTTATATGCATAAAGAGCTTAAATAAAAAGAATACAAATATGTATTACTTTGTGAAGTTTATTAATCTTGCTTTTTACTGTGTACAGGAGCTGGTAGCGGAAGCGGAGAAATTGAAACCGATGGCAGAGGAAGTGAAAGATCTATCAGGACCTGTTCTAGCGTATCTGGCAGCCTTCACAGAGGCACCAGCCCACGCGCTCGAGAAAAAGCTGAATAAGTTGCAGAATTCCGTCGAATCGTGAGTCGAAACTGCTCTTTTGTTGTTGTGATGTTCCAGAAGCACTGCCAACGACACTGTATCGGTGTCACCAGAGGATCGTATATTTCTTGATTCGCGAACGCGTTTCTTTCGAAGTCGAGAAAACTTTTTATTTATTAAAATTTATTCCACAAAACGTTGATTATTATATACGGTTTATATTCCATTCGTTTCTCGTAATTTTCCGTTCTTATTAGATAACTATTTTATATCTGCATAGTTTCACACAGATCTACTATTCATCGATTATCAGTTACGTTTTTTATTCCGCTTTTATTATTATTAGATCTTAATTCATGTTATCAAATTAATTACATATTTATCTCTTCTATTTTCTTCCAAAAAATCATTATCCAGTGTTCCGCCAAACTGCGGAATCATCAACAAAGGAATCATGCGGTGCGATTGTGTGCAATTTCGAGGCATGTGCATGCGTGTGTATGTGTGTATGTCTGCTTATGCATATTACCATCCCTTTGAAAGGGCTAGGTAATGTCTGCTTCCCCCACCCTTTCGTATATTTTGTTTCAGGCTATCTTCGCATCGAATATCAATATATTATTTAATCGTATATGTATACTTTTGCAATTCTTTTCCGACATAGTACTCTTTTCAGGATAATTTATTTATAGCCACCAATCGTTAGAATTCGTTTATTATTCATTTCATATCAATCTATAAATAGTGAATTCGAGTTTCTGCTTTAAAAGCTCGTTCATCTTACGCGCGCTGATCTTTCTTGCTACGAGATAAATAATATCAAGAAGTCGACTACGAAACGTTGATTCAACCGGGAAGGCGGTCTCGTTGAAATTGTCGCCGAGGAATGGCAAAAATTGAAGAGATAAAGAAACGATGTCGAAAGAAGGGAAAGGACAAGAGTTGTGGTTTCTCGATAGCGGCAGATTCTTTATGGATTACGACACGTATCGATTTAGCATGCATTACGTGTCCTACTGTGTTGTGTCATAGCCAAATTAATCCCATGACGTAATTAGGCCTTGGAAAAAGTTGTGCACTGCGTGTCGCGATATGCATTGCATCATAAAATTAATATCCAGAAACGAATATAAAATAAGCCGACCGGAGATGCCGATCTTATCCGAATCGTATTTCATCCAGTCCATAGACTTTTAAAAAAAACTGATTTTCCTCAATGAATGATGTGGTTCGTGATTATCATCGCTGCTGAAGTTAATCTCAATCAGCCGCTAACTCTCGTTTTCTGTTCTAATTGAAACGTATCTATGAACTGATCAAACCCGTTCGCTGATATTTCCCAGTTATTCGATCTTCGAAAATGATTAAAAAAGAATAAAAAATAGTGGAACTCCTTAAGTAGAACCCGTTTCATCCTCTGAATATTAACGAATTCGATCAATAATTTCTTCCACGAGCGAATAGAGCCGATTAAAATGCAAATATTTAACGAAACGATCTGTACAAACATGAAAGCGGATTATTTTCTCCAATCTCACTATACAATCCAATAGTACACAACAAATAGGTTGGAATATATAAAAATACATAAATGGCAAATCTTGACACGTTCAAATTTCCCATAAATGCACAAACGTCCACGATTCATCACGCCTACGACAGTTCTATTTCCACTGATGCTGTTTGTAAACATGTTTCAATAGATTGCGCAACGCGTTTCCCGAGTAATTCGCACGACGTCGTCGTCGGGTCATTAATCGAGTGACATTAGGTAATCCGTGACTCCCTGCATTCCCATCGATTCGAGAATCGCACGTGAGGAGAACAGACGAGAGAAAGAGAAAGAAATAAAGAGAGAGAGAGAGAGAGAGGGAGAGGGAGACGGTTCGGAAGACCTTGCACGCCACCGCGGTATGTTCTCGTTTCGAAAAGGGGTTGCATTCGCCAACCCCGCACCGAATCGTGGCCCTCGCTCCCTCAGACTGCTTGGTTGTCGATCGAATTTGCACTAAATATAGATTTGACGAGGAAAAGTGAAGCGACCGCCGTGGCGGCACGTTGGCCCGTTTCTGAATTTCATGGCGTAATATCCGCGGCACGGTTTGCACACGTCAGTTACCATTCGTACGCGGCGCCGCACACTGGAAATAAAGCATGACGAGAGAGTTTGTGGTTGTTAAGTAGTCGAGGTTGGTCCGCGTGTCCTTTCAACCAACCGCTTATTAAATTATCGTCTCAGATAGTCTCAATTATACCGAGTCGTTTACGCGAACCTGACGTTCCGTGGTTATACGACCGTGCTGAAGAATATCGTGATTTCAAGGATTATCCGTGCGATAATAAAGCATATAGTAACGTGTATAAATCGATTGTGATTCCAAAGATTTGTCCCGCGATAGCAAAAATTATGATAAAGTCTATAAATGGAATTGCAAAATTTTGCGCAAGATTGAATCAGTAACTTTGGTGTTTATAATTGGATCGTGGATTTAATTTGAAAAAGTGATCACACGTGTTCTATTTGAATTGTATTTGTCGAGGATTTTATTCAAAGTTTATTGTATAGTGAATCAAACGATATATAAGAGTGTCCGACGAGTATCGCTGTCAAGTTGTGCAAGAGCCGAACAGACCGGCAAGTGCGTAGACGCACGTTGATGGTGAACGAGCACGGCATGTCGATTGACAGTACGTAACAATGAAATTTTTACGGTCGTCTATCGGGATAATCGGATTGTACGCGGTTATTGGCTTAAATATTATGACTGTTAGCCCTCGTAGCCTCTCTATCAGCAATCGATACCGAAGCGGAACGACGAAACGTGTTTCGGTGCAGCACGTGTCTGTTCGGCGTTGCCGTCGCTGCAATGTAACAAAGAAATATTCCTGAATCGAGTGTCGGTCGTGTTACAGAAAATTGTGTAGCAGTGATTGGTTTACTTTGCTCTTTTCGTTTCTTCGTTTCTGAACGATGATACCGATGGATCACTGGATTCTACATGGCGGCTTTTAAAATAGAAGTAAAATTTCTACCATGAACGTAGAGGTGACTGATACGCAGTTTATGATTATCTTCTTTGATTTATTTAACCTTTTGTTGCTGGAGATAAAGCTTCTTTAATAGACACATGTAGATATTCCAAGATCGCTTCAGATCGATTTTTAGATGCTGGCAGTACTATTTTTATCGTAGATTCGTATCGTGGCTTTTAGGGTTGATAATAATAGCATTCGCAAGTTCCATCGTCGTTTTTTACCAGTTTTATGATATTTTGTTCAGTCGTTTGCTTCGTGTCATCGACGAAGTTGCGCTTACGAATGAAAGTATACGAGATTCCAGTATATATGTATCCATATACAGTATCGACGTGATCAAGTCCTTATAAGTCTGAAGAATTACTTAACTGTGTCGTGAAACTTAAAATTGGTATGACCCAAATGAAGCGAATGACAGCAATACATTTCAACTGCAGTGTTAGACAAAGCACGCTATGTCATCCGATTTTCATTTACTTAAATCAATAGTTCAAATTCGATAGTTATAAGTAGACTCTTCGCATTTACTTACACAGATTCAGATTTTTATGAATAGAACCAAGGAGATAGAATCCAAATAGAAATTCGTATCACTACTCTCCTTTTTGAATATTTTTCCTCTAAATTCGAGGATTTTGTTCCAAATTTTCTGTACATTTCTACGTTCTTAATGTTCCTTATTCCACGTGTACGTAAGAAGATCCACACAGTCTACCAATAAAAATTTTATCCAAAGATTAAACGTCGTGCGATTCGCGAAGATCTCTGACTCGGATGGAAATCTTTGTTCCTTGGCGTGTTGCAACATCCGATGCAACCTTTCGATTCGCATTGTAATCATACAACGTTCGTTCAACGTGCCAAAAAGAGTAGGAAACAAGCGCGATGGCAAAGATCTTCGAGCCAATGAACTCGCCTTGCTCCCGAGGCGTCTTTGCTCTGCAAAAGACGAACACGATGGATAAGCATAGGAAAACGAAGCAGACGAAGACGAGAAGAAGAAAAAGTCAGAGAGAGCTATATTATTCTTAGGAACAGCGCGGCGTGCGCCGCTTTTCGGCTGTCGTCGATTTTCGTTCCTGTCCGGCTTGGCGAGCGTTTAAACGTAAGCCGCATGCGTCGCGGCGCCTCGCCAAAAGGAAAATTCAAAGCTAACGCTATTACGCCCTTCTAATAACGTTTCGAACCGCGAACGCTGCTGTTTAGCTTGATCGTGCCGCGCCATACTGTTGTCCGAATTTAATTTCACGGCGGATTTTCAAATATCTCACGCGATTCGAACGTCGTCTTAAAGAAGTCGGTTTTAAAGAGAAACGACTCATCGTCGTGCCAGGCAGGGATAAACCGAAGAACGAGATTTGTCGAGAGATTGACAAATTTATCGATTCGATCACGAGGATCCACCACTGTTACTGAAATTGGTATACACGTACCACCTTTTTGCCGTTAAATCTCATCGCCGATAGATATTCGTTCACGTGTTTCTTCAGGCATAGCTATTTTCCTTAATCTTTTCCTTCCCTTTTTTACGTTCTAAGAAAATTAGATGATAATTTGGATAGGGACTTTTGTTTGATTCGTCCGAGTGTCCTTTGGTGTTAGAATGTTTCAAGAGGATAGTGCTTCGTTGGAATATGGTGGATAGATCCTGCAAAGAGTGGATCATTTGATCGGTGTTACGGAAATATCTCTGTGCTGGAGCACGTTGGATCGAGTCGCATGCCCGCATAAGGATTGCATCACGTGCACGAGATACTTCCGGAACTTGCTGCCGGCCGCGATGTTTCAAAAGCGATAACGATCGTCTTGCAAATATTTCAAAGTGCAGTTTCTATGTAACGCCGCGTTGCGCAAATTCAGAGAATTCGAATGACCAGATTTGCATAAGTTGCAATTTTTCTCTCGTTCGTAGAGAAATCTCGATTATTCGAAATATCGTATCGTATTAATTTATGTAGCACACGTTTAAACAGATATTATCTATTTCGTGAATATTGAAAGTGAAAAAGATCGAATGAAAATAATTAACTGAGCTGCTATTCTTTTCTTATTTAATCTCGTATTAGTCAGCGCGCAACGATACAGAGCGCAACGTGTTTCGTAAATGTTCTGTTCCGTCTTGAAAATACCACGACCGCCGGCTGGTGATTGCACCTTGTGTTAAACGCCGTTCATTATTAGCTACGATGATGTCATCGTGGGAAAAGAAACGCGTTGCGCGTACGAAACTTGACATTGACATCGTCAGCTCTCCACGTATTCTGAAATTCCGCTTCCGGGCTGATATTTGCAGACGTTAGGGCTTTCTGGAACAATTGTTATACACGACATTAATAAGACAAGCAAAGAACAATTTGGCAAACAACTTATACAATGATGTCGACAGTTCTTCCTCTTCTTTTAGATAATATCTTACTAAATCGTGGCTTCGATTCAAATTGTCGAGATGAATTTGACTGATTTCTAGAGGCTTCTATGTCATATTTTATTTCTTATTAGACTTCATCTTGCAATTACAGTAATCTGAATGACTAATCAAAATTGCAACCTTAACGCTGATGTCATTGTTGATCAACGTGAAACATCACGAAAACACGATGCACCGGTTCGTAATCGGACATGAGGCGAATCCAAACGAGACGATGACTGATTTCGACATTTCTCGTAGCACGATACACCTATGGTGATGTCGTCATCTTTTATGAAAACTCTTGGCACCGCTCTCTATCAAAACATTCTTTGATCTTCTTAACTACAATGAAGCAAATTCAAGCAATTCGTACCGAGATCCAATAAAACAATCTGCTCTTCTATAAATCGCTCTATTCTACTTTGTTATATCGGCGTTTCTCTATCAACGTTTCTCTGTTCACAAAATGTTTGAAGTATTATATCATGCATTTGAATTATCAGTAACTATAGAGTAATTTCTAAATTAAATAAAACATTCCAACAAATGAAAAAGACAAGTAGCTAATTGAATCCTTGTATATATACGCGGATTGTTAGAAAATAACAAAATCAAATCTTCGAATCGACCAACAGGAATTAAGGAACAGGATTTCTAATAAGATTTCAATCTCGTTTGTTTGTCGTTTGATAGAAATTATATAAATCTTGTTCCCAATCCTTTTCGATAGAGTGCAACGTAACTTTATGTAGAAACGTGGACTCGAAGATACTTTGATTCTGTTACTTTATAACCAACTCGTGTATAATTCTATAAGAAGTTAAGAAATTATACTTCTCGGAATTTCATATAAATTCAAATATAACCATACCCAAATCACGACTATCGATAGAGCAATTCTAAAACGAAGTGTGAAATTCCAATAAAAGAATAATTCCGGTTCCGACATGTAACCGACAGACTTCTCACACAACCACACATGGATCGTTCGTCTACTTTTAGCCAAAGCGTCCTCCGCTCTGGCTGGAACGAAGCCAACCATAGTTGAACCAGCGACACGCATTTCCGATTCTAATTTCGTCGCACCTCTGCCTCGGACAATTCCATCTGACCGATCGATCCGGCGTATCCTCCGCCTTCTTTTCTTCTTCGTCTCGTGACTCCTTCGTCAACCTCTAGCCTACAAGTAGGCTGGACAGGAGCGCGATGATCGCGCATTGGCACGCATTATTGGAGACTCGTAGGCCACAAGAAATATGCTAAAATCTATTTTTACGCCTGGCCTCCGTGCACAAGCACGCTGCTAAGGGGCAAATCGTTTTCCGTTAGTAAGGTGGCGACCACAGGCTTGCCGACGGTCACGTTGGTATTCCCTTGGCTCTGTAAACACTTCTAACTTCCGACTGGATCGTGTACAAAATACACGCGTATTCGTGAACGTGTACGTTGCTCGGTATCTTGCGGAGAACACGCGTAAGTTGTTGCTGTTCGAAGCTTGTTTGACGGCAGGCTATTTCAAACTTTGTTACTGTTACTTCTTCTTTTCGTTCTAGACAACTTCGTTTCGCTTCGTGCAACGCGATATTAAAAGCTATCGAAGCTGCGAAGTTTCGAATTTCAATCCTAGAAGACACGCTATTATCGCTAGGAACTCCTTTGGCGCCAGGCTCTTTCGTAATTTACATTTCTGTCTCTTCGTTTCGTAAGCAGTGGCGGATGCCACCAAACTTGTAAAAGCTCGAGCTTTGACCTTCGAAGAAGTGCCATTTACGTTCGAAGCTACTTCGACGCCAGGATATTTCACGGTTTACGTTTGCGTCTTTTGGTTTCTGCGCCGCTTCATTCGGATTTTTCTTTCGTAACGCGCACTTTCCGTTTCGAGTATTTTTATCGAATCATTTCATTCCGGACTTTTTCACTTCGAATTCCATTTCAAATCTTCACAGCTCGGATCGTCATGTTTCGAATCTTTTCGCCTGGAATCATTCGTTTCCGAATCTGTTCGTTCGAACAAATTTCATTATTTTTTCGTGATAAACCTGTCATGGAATGGGATCATCGCGGTTCGAATCTCGACCTCGAAGGAACGTCGAGAAAAACGATAAAGCCTCACATTGCGTTTAAAACACCGTCGCATACAAATACTCTTACGCGAGGAATATCATCGGAGAATGAAAGAATTCGGTGCTCCTTGTAGGCTCATCGACTCCCTGCAGACGAAATCCAAGAAGGCGGACGAGGACTTGGAGGCGTTCGAAGGCACCGAACGTGAGATCGAGCAGCTGAGGAAGCGTTTGAACGAGGCGCGAGAACGCGCCTCGAACTTTTACGTCTTCGGTCCGGATCAGGACGCGACCGAGGAGGAGCTTGACGAGCTACGCTGGGCTGTCGAGCAGCTCCTCGACAGCACGAAAAAGTTCTCAGGAAGCACTAAGGCGCGGTACCAAGCTAGCCAGCAGCTGGTCCCTAGTGATCTTGCTCAACACCTGACAGCCCTTGAACTTTGCGCTGAAGCGACGGCGCAAGCGATGGAGGAGAAACAGAGGGAACAGAAACGGGCTAGAACCGTCAGATCGGATTACTTGACCGATCTCGACGAGGTTCAAACGTGGATCAGACAAGCTGAATTGAAGGTGCAAGACAGATCCATCGAGCCTGCCCCTCTAAAGGAACAATTGAAACAGGTGCAAGACGAGTTGGGCACGATCACCGACAAGCTCGAACGATTAACGAGAAACGGCCGTACCATTGCGGAGAATACGAGGGACGATACTGAGAAACAGTTGATCGACAGCACCGTTCACAATGTCACTGAACAGTTGAACCAAGTTAGGAACTGGCTGGACGAGAGGAAGCAAGTGGTAGCTGATACCATCGACGCTTGGCAGAGATTTTTGACGTTGTACGAGGCCGTTAAGGCATGGACTGAGGAAAAGAGACAGTTCCTAGTTGAGCCATTAAAGCTCAGCACCCTTGTGCAGGCTAGGCAGAGGCTGCACGAGTATTCGGTACGTCCGAAACATGTCTATCGAACCGTGATCCTTTCGACTAGTGGAGAAAGCCAGGAGAACGTGGGTTTCTGAAGTTAGAATTTATTTCTGCTCCTTTCTTGGGATTGACCTTTGTTCGATCCCTTCGTCTGACTTTGTTGCATAGAAGCATCCCTTAAATTTTCTACTATCTATCGTCGAACAGTTGATATATGCACACTGGTTACAAAGAACGTTGATACATTTAGTATATTTACATACTAATTAATTAGGACCAAGTGTATTAAATTTCGTATTACTACAAAGGTTTGATATTACTGGAAATGAAATGTAGATACGCTTCGTTGAAAAATATACTTTTTGTAGTCATTGTAAGTGGCAACAATTACTGGTATATTACTGTAACATCCAATTCTTGAAAAAGCAATATTTCAAAGCTATAACTTCGGAGTGTGATTCCCATCGGACACGATGTACAACCAGAAAGCTTCAATTGTAACAGCGACGCAGACTATACGTGCTACGCAGACCTAGAGTTCTTCGAAAACACACGTTCCTTTGCATTTCATTCCACGAATGGAGAAATCACGGTTCGGTATTCGTATCTATCTTTCTGTCAACCGTTCGTTCTATTAATGTTCGTATTCGGGGTGGGTTTGCAGACAGCCGTAAAAAGCTGCAAACAGATCAACAAGAATCTCAGTGATATGGGTAAGGAGCTCGAGAGTATCGGTCAGGTCTGCAGCGTGGGCGACTTGCCCGAGAAACTACTCGAAGCTGAAGAAGCTAAAGTCCAAGTAGAGGGTCAACTGTTGGAAAGGGTTGGTTTTTCTCGATCGATCAGCGAATCTTATTTAGTTAGGGGCGGAAAGAACGTGCGTAAGATGAACAGCGTTTCAAACTATTCGTTTCAGAACGCGCTGCTGCAAGAAACTAGCGAAGAATGGGAGCAGTGCGAGCGAAAGATGAAGGAAGTGAGAACGTGGATCGAGAAAGCGAAACAGAGTCTCGAGTCGCCGCAGAACAAAAAGAAACCATTACGAGATCAACATAGTATAAGGGAAAAAATGCTGAGCGATATCGCGATACAGAAAACGAAAATTGGTATGTCGATGGAGAAACTTCAGGTTCACTTCCGATCTGGGATTGGTGGCGATAGTCGAATCGGCGAAACGGTTGACGAGCTGTTGGCCGAGCTAGACAATCTTAATACCAATGTGAGAGAACAGACTACGGCATTAGAGGCTTGTCTAGCTCAGATTGATCAATATCAACAGGTTAGAATTGCTCAGAGGATTGTTTTCTTTTTTTTTTTCTTTTTTTTGTTGCTCTAGACTGGAGCTGTATTCTTTTGAAACTTGATTGCTGATCCGGTTAGAATTTTAGGGAATGGGAAATTAGCTTTACACGTAGGGAATAGAGAAGTTTAATCGGAATATAGGAAGTTTTATCACAGTTTGAAGTAAGTCGAACAGACAGGATAAATGAGAAAAGATGAAATAATGGTGGTGAAACGGTTGAAGGGTATAGCAAACCTTATTTTTCTGACGCGTTACCTTCTTACATAGATGGTGCTTCGAGGTGCATAGTTGCATTTGTTGCACTATGGAAAATTCGATTGCATTCTGTTCAGATGCATCGGTGCCCTTCTAAAAAAAGGATGTAATTGCATTCTGCAAGCGTATTGCTATAAGAAGAATGTAATTACGTGTATAAAAAGTGCCATTTTACAAGTGCACCGTTACACCGATGAAGAATTGCGTATAATTCCTTCGGATATATCCTACAGAAAGGTGAAACTTCAAAGAAATAATTGTGCTATACCATTGAACTATCTTCAACACTATTCCCTCATCGACAATTATAAAAGAAAAAGATTACCTGTATGCGTAGAATCATAGTACTAAAGTAATAGTAATAAAGGGGATCAGCAATCGTTTCAATGACGCCCAAAAGAATACGGCTGACGTCCGTTTGTCGTTCTAGGAGATACAACAGTTGAGGCAACAGATTATGCAGGTGGAGCAGCAACTGAGGACAATACTGAGCCCGACGTACCTGTCCGCCGATAAGGAGAAGGCGTTACAGGAGCAACAGGTAGGTTTGTCTTGATCCCACCTTTTTACCACCTGCACAAGTGCGCTAAAGCAGCAAGTTGATTTTTTGCATCTGCTCGATACCAACTGAAGACCACCACCAGGATAATAATCGCGTACTTTTCGAATCTCTCCCTTGAAACGAGTTGTTTCTTTTTTACTTTTTTTTTTTTTTTATTCGTATATGTATTAAATTCGTGGTCGGGGGTAGTTTTTCATCGATAAATCACGGATTTCTCTCTGGCATCTGCTCTCGAGACACCATGCCTGATCTCAAAATATTAATTTCTCAAGTGACTAACAATTAACCGTCGATCGAGCCAACATTAATTCCTTAACCGCGTCAGGGTAAAATAATAATTTTTATTGGCTACGGATATTTGTGAAGAGACTTATAATTCCATGTATATTTTCATTTCTATTATTAAAATATAGTTAAATAGATTAACGCGAAGTGGCCAATATAAATTTGTAACATCCATATCAGAATTATACCAATCAGAATTTGGAAACATTTTGATAGTCCGTTTTGAAGAGACAGAGGTCGACGTACCTTTTTCTGATTATAATTTCAATCAAGGTGTTTCCGTTAAAATTTCTCCATGCCAATATCCTTATTTTCATTTCGTACGCATCGTTAGAATTATTTTTCCTTCCTCTCCGAAGCTTTTTTTAAACAATTCACCAATGCTTAACAATATAACATCTGTTAGTAACATGAAACATATGTAACAATCGCTAAACATCTATTCACATCTTTCTCTGACTTTCTTTAACTCTGTCTCTCTGTCTCTTTCTCTCTCTCTCTCTCTCTCTCTCTCTCTCTTCTTACCACTTCTTTGCATCTTTCTCGAAAAAATAAGTTAACCTGTAATAACATCATGCTGATTCCATTGTTTGAAAAATTACGAATTTATATAGAAAGAAAAAGATAATCCACGTGCTCTCGTTGAAATTTGAATGCAACAAAATTGATCGTTCTTTCGTCAAGATAGCGATTGAACGATCAAAATCGAGTTCGTGTATTCGCATGCTTAATCATCGTGGTGGTACATCTGTTACGCGGTATTGGTTGGTATCATGCTCTTGACTAAGGTTTTATCTCACCTGTTCTTTTTGTAACTGAGAGATCAATCGGTCATACATCACTGTTCACGCACGTCTCTGCGTTTATTCGTCTGTTTCTCTACTTTCTATTCGTATCTCATTATCCATGTATACATCACCATACTCTTAATCACACACCTATATGTTGTTTCGTGATGGGGTTTACTTGATTTTGCTTGTTTTCTCTTTTCTTTGTATAACGTCACGTGTTTCTATCTTATTTGTATTTTTCTTTTCTCGCCGTCTCTCACTTGTCTATACTATCTATGTATCAATGAGTGTTACAAGAATAACGCAATTCTGAATCTTTTCGAATTGCACCGCACTCTACATATATTACATATATATATACATGTATATATATATATATATTTATATTCATAGAGTAAATAGAATATGAAGGAAAAATTGTAATAGTCGCACAAAGATATGTAAAAGTCGCATCAGTATGTGTAAAAAAAAAAAAACGAAACGAACGATTGTCTTGCAACGTTTCGTCCAGCACACACAGAAATGTCTGTTTCACACACCGTTTCACAGTAGGCTTTTTCGATCGAGTTTCTGTCGTTCACGAAAGTAGCGCTCAGCTGAACTTGTACGTTACGATTTGAATGTATATGCAACGCGAGCGTTCGTCCTGTCGTGTCGAGAAACGCGAAGATCGACAACGAACGCGATCTACACGCGAAAAAAAAAAAGATGTATTACGCAAGAAAATCAAGTGACCTCCAAAACGCGCGCCGAGACTTGTGAGAACATAGCGAACACAAGTCAACGCTTCGAAAGACCAGTCGAACTTACCTCAATAATTTCTCTTATGTTCATTCGTTTCATTTCTCTTTCTTGTTCTTTTTCATTTAACTTCACATTGTGTTCGCTCTTTTTTTTTCTTGTTTAACTTGTCTTTAATCCATCGCATCGGCTATTTGATTTACGAACATTTTGTTTGCTGTACCTTTTCCCGCCTCTCCTATAAAAATACAAAAATCCATCCTCCGTTTCACGTCCCACGTCCCGCCTTCTTCGTTTCGTTTCTGACCATCGTCTTCTGCTTCGCCATCGTCGTCTTCTGGGGTTCTGCGGCGTCCACACGATTATTAATCGTCTCAATTACTCTCCTTTGTTCTCACCTTTCTTTGGTTTCTCGGATCTCTGTCTCTCTTCTCTTTCGATCGAAATTTTGTTCACGATTTTTCGTCCATCTCGCTCGATCGCTCGGCGTGTTGTTGTTTCTTCGTTTGCTCTGTTCGTTCGTGTAGATCTGTCGGGAGAAGATCAAGTCGTTGCAGAGCAAAATCCAGGCGCGTACCGAGAGATCGAAGATCCTCGTGCAACGTGGCAAACCTGATCCAGAACCGTTAGATCCATGACCAGTTTGGTCGTTTAGAGTCGATTGAGATCGTCCAACGTTCTCGCGATTCTACGTGATCACGATTTTGACAGCCATTAGTGTCGTTCCTCGCGTTCTTTTCTCATCCGGTTCAATTCCGCGCACTATATCCGCAGCGAAGAGTACGTCGACACGAAAATGACGACAGAGTCGAAGAGATTCGAGTTCTTCGAGTTTCAAAGAATCCTGAAGCCTTCGACCTATCGTGTAAAAATGTCGACGTTCGTCCTCGTCCACGGAATGGAAACCGATCGATTTTTAATACCTCAGGATCTTTTTTAGCGAACTTTATATTATATATATGAATGTATGTATGTATACGTATATTGTCTATATTACATTATATCGAGCAAACTTTTCCTAAAACGTGTTATTCGTTCAGGCATAGAGAGCAGAGTTGCGTTCATATAAAAGAAAAAAAAAAAAAAAAGTAAGAAAACCAATTTACCAGTATACTGTTTTAAAAGAGAGAATAAAGAGCCCTCTTTATCGCCAAGCAATCTTGTATTTCTTCGCGAGCTACACCACCGCTGATCATAACGTTAATCTAGCATACACGCATATAATACTAAAACTGTCCGACAAAAGGGAATTCTAATCTTCCAACGACCCCTTAATCGCGCCCCTGACCACATTATTTAACAGAGAACCACCCCGATCTCCCATTATTTCCATACCGACTTAACATCTTATCTGGTTCACCCCTGCCACAAAAATCAAACAAACAAAAAATGCAAAACAACACAAAAAAAAAAAATAGAAAAATCTCCCAGAAAAATTGACGTATGTGTATTCCATTGTTGTGCCTTGGCTGTTCCTCCGTGGCGGATAAAGCAGAGCCTGCAGCAAAGGATGGACGATTGGAAGCAACGCGTGAAGATAGTGCTGGATCAAATATACGCCGTGGACCCGTACTATGTACAGAGCAACGAGACAAGGGTCGTCAATCAGATCTCGTACGCGGACATCGCCGCAGGTCGGACAAGTCCGAGCTCCAGGGGTTCTAGCCCCTTTAGAAATCCCCGAGACGAGGTTTCTTCGGTCCCCCTTTCGATTCAAGTGCTCAAACCTACCGTGCAACTGTCAAGAACAGTGGAAGCCCAGAAGCAACCTGTTATCGAACCAATTGGCGACAATACTCCACCAAATGCTGCAATAGCGGAGACGAAGATGAAAGAAGAACAGACAAGACCCGAAGAGCAGAGCGAACAGAAGGAGCCTGAAGTAAGAACCGAGGTTAGAAGGCGCGTCTCTAAAGTAGATTCAGTGGACTCTAGATTGAGAAATCAGTCGAGAAGATCTGGTTCCGTGCGAAAGGACGTTCGGGGACCTATCAGGGAATCTCCTGAAAGAAATTCGTCCGTGGAGGCTGACAATGAAATTTCTGGATCAGACACTTCTAGATCGGTAGTGGAACAGAGGAAGGAACCGTTTATACTTAAGAACACACTGGCCCCTAAGGTGGAGAGAAGAGGAAGGTCTGCCAGTCCCATTTGGATGCCTGGATCAACTTCCTACGCGGATATTCTTCGTGGAAACAGACAGAATTCTCGCAGCCCTTCGGTGGAGACTAGCAAAGATGCTCACGTAGTTGGTAGAGAAGTCGGAGAGACTGTGGTCGAGGAATCTTCTGTAGAAACTGTTCAGACGGAGAAGATGGAATTTGAGGTGCCCAAGGTCGAAGTAAAGGAAGGGGCAACAGCTGAAAATGCTTTTATGGAAGAACCAAGCGAAGACGTAGCAGTGGAGAGCTATCAACAGCAGCCTGCAGAGGTCGTGCACGAAGTTGTACCTGAAGTCGAGTCTCCTGTGAAAACTTCTGAGGAACCGAGCGAAACTCAAACCAGTTGGACGGACGAAAACATTGACGAGTACGTTTTATTGAATGAGAAAGGTTACGAAAATGTTACAAGACCGCCAGTTGCAACTCAACAAGTTCCAGAGGTCTACAACTATATTCATCCGGCTATTCCTGAATTGGTTGGTTTCATCGGGTCTCAGATCGCCTATCCAGTAAGTTCCTACGTCTACATGCCAGCCGCACCGCCTCAGCAAATGGCTCTTCCTCATTACACCGAAAGTCAGATAGCCTTTCCGTCGGAGCCGTACGTGGCACAGGCTAGCTACATCCCTGAACCAGATATTTATCAGCAAAATCAGTTGCAGAAGCATCAACAAAGGCATCCGCATCAAACTAAATTCAAGATCCCTCCAAAGACTACTCCTGTAGTTGTGCAGAACGTTGAAGAGAAGTGTTTACCTTCGAGAGCTCAACAACCTGTGGATGTTGAGCCTGTCGTTCAGTCAAATGTTCAAGCTGCTGTTCAACCTGCTGTTCAAGCGGAAGAAGTTTCCGAACCAGAAAAACCAGTAGAACCAGAACAGTCTATGCAGCAGACTATCGAGCAACCTGTACAACAAGTTTCTACGCCAGTTGCAGAAAGTACACCCGTTAAAACGAAAAGTACTGCCTCAAGCGAGAGCAAGACATTCTCGTACGCCCAAATTTTATCACAGGGTCTCAGTTCTAAACCGACATCGACTACAAGTAGTCAATCATCAACAACGACGACTTCAATCTCGAAACAGGCGAAAGAGCGTTCACGCTCGCCAGTAAACTCTGCGACATCATCTGTGCACGAGTCGAGTCCTCCTCAGGAAGCTAGACAGACTCGGGAATCGACCGTAAGCAAGCCAGGAAGTACGTGGGATATATCGAGGAGAAGGGAGACGAGAAAGACTCACCAGGAGTCGCCAAAGACGAAGATTCCTGAGAAGAGAGCTCGCAGAGGACCAGAGCAACCGAAGGCTTCAGAAGTATTTCAGAAACCCCAGAAGGAGAAATTCAGGACCAATACGGAACTACAGAAACAGGTATTCGAATTCAAAGATGAGATTACTGTGGAAGATTTGACGGCTTCTCCGAAGGTAACTCCGAAGAGTGTCAAGGTTGAGATTAGAAAGGAACAGGTGGACGATGTTAAACCAGAAAAGAGAATAGATGCTGAAGAAACGAAAAAGATGGAAGATCACAAGCAGGATGAAAAGGATGTTCAGGAGGAGAAGGAGGTTGATGTTCAACAGAGGAGCAGATCTCAGGAGAAGAAACGAAAGACGAAGAAGAAGAAGCCGGAGAAGGTGGATGACGAGATAGAGAAGGCCCTGAAGGAGATCGAGGATATGGATAAGCATAAAAAGAGGGATAAGTC